>NW_009260493.1:4059455-4077857 GCF_000687185.1 Egretta garzetta
TCCCTCTCCTTTCTTTTCATGACCTCCGTGGTCCGACCCCCATCACATCCCGCGTTCCAGGGCAAGCCGTAGCCGGTGCTCTTTGTGCCCAGCGAGCGACGTCTTCCCGTGCGGAGGTGTGCGGGTTCGCAAGCTGTGCTCGCCGTCTCCTCCCCGCAGCGGTCATCATTTCTCTTCTGCTTTTCTGGGTCAGCTAGTTGGCCAAAAAGTGGTAGGTGATCGAGCAGAGTTTTGAGACCTGTGAAATACTGGTAGTGCTTGGGAGGTTATGTGCCTTAGGGTAAATTGTATGCAGAGGGGAATGCGTTTCCTTCATTATTTCCTCAGCCCCATCAAGGTGGTTGGCTTTTTCTTGAAATGTTGGCGTGTTTTTGCATCAGAATTGTTGCATGCTGATTGCCAAACTTTGCAAGAGAAAACAAATTTTTTGGAAGACTGGGGAATAGCGACTGAAACCTGACCTGGTGGGGAGGCCGGGAGTTCACCTTTTGGCTCTGGGGCATGGGGCTGGCGGTGGTGAGCCTGGACCCTGAGACTGTCTGAGCTCTTCTGCACTGAGGCGATCACTTCACATCTTTTGTTTTGAATGCAAAAATGTAAGGAGAAATTTTCTATGAAGGAGCACCCAAGGACTTTCTTCTGTGTAGGTTTTCTAAAATCACTAGTGCATGGAAAGACATTGACCATACAGTAGGTCAGGCTGCCCTTTTGATAACTGAGACAGTATTCGGATAATTGAGATGCCTGTGATTGCCCGTGAAAATTTGCTGATGTTTACACTGCTGTCAGGTATTGAAGTCACACCATAATATTTATTGTGGGATCTTGCAATGGATTTTAAAATAGATCGATATCACAGCACGAAGTGTGAATTTTCCTAGTTTTTTCTGTGGTTATGAAAATGCCTAAATAACAGTATAGTGCAGTAAATGGTAAGCATGAAAAGCTGGGTTTGTGTGTAAGATAAGCGTGTACTCTGATAAGAGTAGATTGGTAGAGGAGAGAGGAAGTAACTTGAGTTTGGTTGGTAAAGCTGATAGGAGTATGGTAGAAATCAAAGTGGGGGATGATTGTAGATTCAAAGCAGTAACAGGCCATCTTTGAAGGATGGCTTTGAGTCAGCAACATAACCAGAAGTGATAATGAGGAGGACTTCAACCCTAAATTAAAAAAAAAAAAAAAGGCAGATGATTCTGTACAAGAAGCTGCATATCTGATACAAAAAGTCAGCCAAATATAGGGAGAATGAAATCAACAGAACATGAAGTACTCTCTTAAAGTACATAGAAATTGAGGGGTTTTTACTACGGCAGAGATCATTAAACTGTGCAGAATGGTTATGCAAAATGTTCAGTGTAGAGAAATCACCGTTTTCCGTAGATTCTAGGAAGGAGTGCTGGCACGCTGCCGGCAGTGATTTATTTGCACCCAGCCCTGGTGCTTGTGGCTGGCACTCAATGAGATCTTCCAGGGTAAATTATTTATTTAATTAAGAACGGCCACAGTTGCACCGAGAGACTGGCAGCACAGCAGCAGGAAGTCTGTTAGAGATTAAGTCTAACTTCTTACAGATAGGCTGCTTATGTATACTATAAATAATTAAAATCGTAAATAAGTGTATGTTGGCATTTTCGTTTAAGCTTATTAACAACCATTCATAATACTGAATGCGGTGTGTGCACTGCCATGCGTTGTAGTCCTCTAATTTCTTGATAACTAACCCAGAGGCTTGTGCTGCAAGCTTAGGCATCAGATTGTTGCTAACTAACTTATGAACTTTTCATAAGAAAAGGAGATGTCAGTAAGGGAGGAGTCAGTTTTATGAGTGCGTAAGCTTGAGCAACCCAAAAACTTTAATTTCAGTAGGCATTCCCGTAAGAGCAAAGAGAGAAATCCCCCTCTTCTTACACGACGTAGGCAAGGCAATGCTTTCTTCTTAGTTTAACCTATTCCAGAGATAACAGTTATAGCTGGTGGTTTAAAGGAGTCCCAGGAAGAAAGGAATTTGAACGTAACTAAAGAGAGAAACTGTAATTTGAGGAAAAATCCCCGGAGAGTCTCTACAAGATTTCATATTGTTATCTGTGTTGGTTTTTTTTTTTATTAAAAAAAAAAAAAAAGTGCAGCCATGTGATTTAGTAATTGTGCTTTTATTAATAAATTTGATTTTTGAAGAATACATTCTGAGTTTGATCCTTCCTTTCTTTCCCTGATTGTTGAGTAATAAGAAAAAATCATGCAAGAGGAAAAGAAGCCACCTCTTTTAGAGGAAAGCACTCATGGATTTAAGGCATGATGGAAAAAAAACCAGAAAAACATTTTGAAAAATAGCAGAAATGGACAGTTTTGAAACATTGAACATACTTGGTTTTGGACAGACCTAATAAGCAAATCAACACAGAGCTAAATTCACCTTCCAGGGGTAAGTTCCCCTTTTGGCGGGTGCTGGTGGCGGGGGCAAGCAGGCAGGCTGCCAGCAGCCGAGGTGGGACTCTCCTTTGCGTGGGGTGGTTTGGACCTTCCCCTCTCCTCCCCCTGCGCTTCCTCCCTGGTCCTGCTGGCTGCCTGATGGTCCTTGCTGAAGCTGTCGGCAGCAACATCTGAAACACTCCTTGACTTTGAGAGGTCGGCTTCTTGCTCCGCAGCCCAGGGTCTCCAGTGCTGCTGAAGCTTGGAGCGAGTGGGCGGTTGGGGTTTGAGGAAGGGTTTCCCACTGTCCTGGCTGTGGTTTCACGTCCCGGAGGGGCTGCTCCTGCTACCTGTCCTCTGTGGCTCTGTGCCTGAGCCCATGCTGGGCTGGTTTGGGCAGCTGGATGGGCAGTGAGCTGTTGGGTAGCCAGGGGTTTCTGATGGGGCTAGCACCTTGGATTGGGTCCTTGCTGAAGCATGAAACTGCATCCCCAATGTGCAGATCAGATCTTGTACCTGCAGGGTAGTTCATGCTTGAGTACTGTGTTACATTATCACAGTATCTGGAATGGATACTGAGAAGATGATGGTGAAGGACAGCGGTGTTTCCTATGCTGCCCTTTTCCGCTCCCCACTTTTGATGGCCTCAAGTCACTCTCTGTGTTTCCCTTTCCAGATGGAGTTAGAAATGGGTATACATTCAGAACTGGGGTTTTTTGGAAGCATCTGTGAACAATCAAAAATTGATTGTTCAGATTTGCAATCAAATTTCAAACTGAAATGAACATGATTACAGAATAGTTTGTTTGCAGTCATTGTTTTTATTTTTTGCAAAGAAATAAAGGTCTTTACAGTATCTCCTAGGTGCTCCTAGTTACTGTGCACTGGAATCACAGAATGGTTGGGCTGGAAGGGACCTTTAAAGTTCATCTAGTCCAACCCCCCTGCTGTGGTCAGGGACATCTTTCACTCAATCGGGTTGCTCAAAGTCCTGTCCAACCTGACCTTGAACACTTCCTGCCATGGGGCATTCACAGATTGTCTGGGCAACCTGTTCCAGTGTCTCACCACTTCTAAAAAATGTCTTCCTTATGTCTAATCTAAACCTACCCTCTTTCAGTTCAAAACTCTTGCCCCTTGTCCTCTCACTACAGATCTTGGTAAAAAGTCTCTCTCCGCCTTTATTATAAGCCCCCTTTAAGTACTGAAATGCCACAGTAAGGTCTCCCTGGAATCTTCTCTTCTCCAGGCTCGACAACCCCAGCTCTCTCAGCCTTTCCTCACAGGAGAGGTGCTCCAGCCCTCATTTCATCTTTGTAGCCCTCCTCTGGACTTGCTCCAACAGGTCCATGTTTGTCTTGTGCTGGAGATCCCAGATCTGGATGCAGTATCCAGGTGGGGTCTCACAGGAGCACAGTAGAGGGGCAGAATCACTTCCCTCGACCTGCTGGCCATGCTTCTTTTGATGCAGCCCAGGGTACAGTTGGCTTCCTGGGCTGTGAGTGCACATTGCCAGCTCATATCCAATTTTTCATCTACAAATATCCCCAAGTCCTCCTCTGCAGGGCTGCTCTCAATGCCTTCATCCCCCAGCCTGTACTGATATTGGGGGTTGCCCCAACCCAGGTGCAGGACCTTGCACTTGGCCTTGTTGAGTTTCATGAGGTTCAGCATTGGCCCTCTGGATGAGGGTTCGCTTCTCAAGCCTGTCCAGGTCCCTCTGGATGGCATCCCATCTCTCAGGTGTGTCAACCACCCCACTCAGCTTGGTATCACTTAGAAACTTATTGAGGGTGCACTCCATCCCTCTGTGTTATTAATAAAGATATTCAACAGTATCAGTCCCAATATGGACCCCTGAGGGACACCACTATCCATTTGGACATTGAGCAATGGCTGCAACTCCCTGGGTGCGGCCATCCAGCCAATTCCTTATCTGTTGAATAGTGCGTCTATCAAATCCGTATCTCTCCAATGTAGAGAGACAGGGATGTTGTGGGAGACTGTGTCAAAGACCTTACAGAAGTCAAGATAGATGACATCCATAGCTCTTCCCTTATCCACCAACACAGTCACTGGAGAATAATATATAGAATAAACCCATCGTGTTTTGATGGTTAACTTTATTTGGTGCCTTCAAGTCAAGTGGCATACGTATGAAGTAAACAGACTGCTGAGACTACTATTATTTTTCATCTCCATAGTCTAAAAATACTTTGAAAAAATTTTGGTAAAGAGTAGATCTCAGAAGTATTTTTAATTAATGTCTTGGGATAGGAAATTACACGTTCCTCAACTTAGAGTTACTCAACTGTAAACAAGCTAGTTTTTAACAGACCCAAATTGAGTACAGTTAAATGAAGAACCCTCAGATCTTTTTGCTGCAGCTGCAGAAGAGGCTATTGCTATCGAGTGCTAGTTTCTCATTTCAACTAAACCTTGTTCCAGGTGCTCAGACAACAGCTTTCCTTAGTTTTGTGGTTTGATTTGCTTTAAAACTTTGGCCTAAACCCTGTAATTTACTGTTAACTATGCTACCAAATGTGACCAGTTTAGACTATATGGTAGGTAGTAATAATTTGAAATTTAACTTTAAGTATACTTATTTCCAAAAATAAAAATGTTGATTTTCATGTTAAATATCTACAGTAAGCACAACTCCCACCGCCACCATCCATTGTTACTCGCCTGAGATTTTTTTCAGGGGTGTTTGTATTCAAAGGGAAGTATCAGATTCCTACTTCCTAATAGAGAAAAATCATTATGCAGTCTCAGAAGCCTCTGCTTCTGTAATATTTTAATACTGATTTTCAGTTATAATCAATATTACCCATTTTGCCAATGCTAGCACTGGGAGAAAAGCCCTAAGAGATTGATGTGCAGGCAGAATGAGAATAGCATGACTATTTTTATGTTTCTGACATCAGTGTCCTGGTTTATCTAATGTTGTAAATGCTCCATACTATTCCATCCTCAGTGAGCCAAACATCTTTTCCAATATTGCCCCTTGTTTCAAAAGTTGTAGAAACTTGTAAAAAATAGTTGCTCATTTGGGGTGTTCTCTCTGTTTGGAAAGCTAATAGTCTCTTTACATTTTGTAAACAATATTCCTACCCCACATTAGTGTATATTCCTAATTGGATACTCATGGGTCAGTAAGAGAGAATTCATCAGCTTCCAACTTCAAATAAGGCATTTTTAAAACTGTCATGAAGCATTGTTGCAACAGGCCATCTCTGCACTCTCTTAGACACCTTTAGATGGGTACATTTAGTTACCATCATGATTCCTGTTCTGTCCTTTACCTGTTCTCGTTATTTTTTCTCTGTATTGAAAAGCAATACATTTTTACTACTGGGAACAGTAAAAGCTGCTCCTACCCAGATCCTCATTTTTCCACATCTTTTACCCCATAGATACCACCTTCACCGCCCATCTGTTGCGTTCCCACATCTGTACCTATTCTGTACAAGGGTTTGCTGGGTTCTTTTATGTTTCAAGAAAACAGGCTTTTGAAAAGTCTGTTGGCTTCCAGAAGTAGTTGCACAAACCAGCCTGGTGCTAGGTCTCCTGTATGAGAACTGATAGAACTGACAGCTGGTTTTGAAAAAAAAAAAAAAAAAAAAAAAAAAAAGTGAACTATGCCAAAAATTTCACTCTCCAAATGGAGTCAAATGATGCCTGTTTTACATGGACAAAGGGTTTTGAGTGTTCCTTCTTCAAACAATCCCTTGGTCTTTTAATGATGTAGAGATTTGGATTGCATCCCCTAAATGAGTATTGACTGAGTCTGTGGTGTCCTTTTCCTGGGAGTGTGTGTGAAAGTAACATCAGTTGTAATGTTGTAGTAAGGTGCCAGAGAAATGGAGCCCCGGGACCCTTCCAAAATGCCTGGCCGCTGTGGTTAACCCATTCTGTGTTTCAACAGGCAAAGGGCACGTGGGAAGTTAACTTTCCAAGCACAGCTGGATGTTGCAGGAGCCTCCTGGTGCTTCCCAAATATTTGAGCAGTTGGTGCTTTACAGCTGCTGTTCATACACAGAAGTAAGAGAGTGTACGCTGCAGCTTGCTTTTTCCCAATCAAGGTATAAACAGATCTTTTGAAAATTATGAATGCAGCCCTGGAAGTCAGTCGGTCTCACAGGATTTATGTTGAGCTGCAGATCCCAGTCTCTCTTCTCCGTTTACTTTGATTAATGGCTGATATGCTGCTGTGGACCTCTGTGGCTTTAACTAAATGCACAGAGACGGCCAGCTCCGGCCAGCCGGGCAGGAGGAAGAGTGCAGAGCTTTAACCCTGCTTCCCATGCAGCCTCCCCACCTCTTGTGGCCTTTGAGCGGCTGGTGGCCGCTGGTGTGCCTCCGAGCAGATGCACCCGCTGGCAGAGTTGCCGAAGAGCTGTCCTGGCAGCCTGTGCTTGGCAGGCACCTCGTTCTGCTCTTCCCTTGGTGCCGGGGACGGTGTCTCCTGGGGCAGCTCTTCCTCGGTGGGAATTTCCCTCCAGCCAGGGGATCTCCTGTTTGGGATTTGGACACTGTTTTGTTGGCCTCACCTGACACGCTAGAGATGGTGCCTGAGGTATGCATTAGCATCCCCGCCTGGTGGCTTTTGCAGCTTTGAAGACGCAGCAGCGCTCCAGGCACACGTCCCCGGCACAGCCATGCAGCGCTGTGGTGATGGGGCCGTCGTATCCAAATACAGCCCCCGCGGAGAGGGGAGTGCGGTGGGTGGAACGCGTCCCTTCCGCAGATGTCAGAGCGAGAGAAGGGGCGAGCTCTCTCCACTCGCCCAGGCTTGGGCAATGGCAAAAGGTTGAGGTCCCGGGCTGTGAGTTGTGAAACTGTCTGATCGAGCGCTGACTAACGTTACATGAATTGCAGAACATGTGGCAAAACAGAATATACGGCTTATAAGCTGTTTAAAGGCTCCTGACAAAGGGGGGGGGATTATAATGCTCACTTCTGAACGGGTGAGGGGCTTCGCTGTTTCGTGCAAAACGTTGCAGGTTGAGTTTTCCCACAGAATTTGCAAACTTGCTGCAAAGTATATTTAGGTACTTAACGGGTTCACGGTGACGTGGTATTGTACACATTTACACCTCTCCTGTTTTCATGACACTTGTGTTATTGTAAGAGTGCCTACAATTGAGAGCACTAGGGGATTGGAATGTTTTGACTCCCACCTCTTCTGTAGGAAGCGAATTGTTTTATTCCAGGGTGTTGCATTGAGTGGGCACCAGCGAAAGACCTGGGAATGACAGGAGAAGAAAAGAGAGACTGGTGCTAGGTGTCTGCAGCAAATTGGTTAAGATAATCAGCTAGAGGGCACCAATGAATATTTCTTCTTAGGGCTGTTAAATTAGGCCATGTGGACTGCCAGCATATAGATGCATGAGAGAAATGTGAGGGCTTTGCAAAACAGTGGTGCTAAAAATAATTTTCAGTGGTATTATTTTTAATAATGTTATCACAGATGAAGAAAGTGAGATAGAAGTTTGTAGCCTGGGACATTTCTTTCTCCTGGTTTACAGGGTAAACACTGTAAACCTTTGAGTGTTTGTTTGGCTAGGTAATGCTTTCCAAAAGTATGTCAATGAAGTAGGCATCGGAGTCATAAAATACTTTCCTATATTTAGATTTTAAATATGCAATAGAAAGTCATTAACTTTCAGACTCCTATGCACCAAAATTGCTTCTGAAAAGGGGGCCTGGATGTTAAAATCGGTTAATTAAAACAATAAAGATTTTAATATTGCCAGAAATGCACAGTCAGTGTTTCTCCATCAGCGGTGTTAGTAGGCTCTGTTCTAGCCTAGTAAATTTGCTTGCTGTGAGGGCATGAGAAGGATCCCGAAATTGTTGAAGGGGGCAGGAGTATTGTGGGATTACCGATTGATTGGTTAATTTAGAGGATTATGTTTTCAGCTTGATATTAATGCCAAAAAAAAAAAAGAAAAATCCGGTTGCACAGAATGATAGAGTAGTTTAGGCTAGAAGGGATCTCTGGGGGTCGTCTTCCTGGCCCCTGCTCAAAGTGGGCACGCGGTACATGGTTTCGCATGTTGTCGATAACTTACTTTTACGTGGTTTTGATTTGCACAAGACCGAATAACTATTCAGGTCTTTTTTTGAGTGGTAGGGAGACAAATGCCAAAGAGGGGTGAAAAGTAAGCCAAAAGTATTTTACAGAGAAGTTGATCCAGATAGCGTTGAAGCATCACCAAAATATCCCACACCATTTCACATATTTGATTTTTTTTTTTTTTCAGAACAAACATTGCTGCTGGGTAGCACAAGGGGCTTAGTTTGAGCATTTGTGAATTAATTTTAAATTGTTCTTTTCTTTGCTGGCTAATATACAGAAGGAATTGGTAAATAATAAGAGCAAAGGCCATACAGCATTTTATAGCCAGTGGTTCTGTTTAGGCTTAATCCCTATAATGCAGTGTTAAAATTTACAAAACAGCTTGTAATTGCAGTAGCTTATTTAAACCAGCTATTTGTGGTTATGTCTGCTGAGGAAACTTAAACTTCAACGTTCCCCAGCCATCTAATAGCAGCAAATTGACTGCGGGTCTCTTGTAAGAATATCTAAATGTAGGCTGTTGAATAATCCCTTTGGGGGCCCTGTAACTATTTTTGTGCCTGGATATGCGTCATCAGTGGGTATTTTCTCTGGTGACTAGCTTACATCAGTAGGTCTCCTACCATACACTCTATCAGTGAGTGACTTATGATTGATGGGAGTCACGGCTGCTGTTTAGCTTTTATCTGTGACCTCAAATAATGGACAACAGGAATTTCCAGGCTGTCAAATTCCTTGAATGACTGAAGACACAGGATGGCTCTGCTGATAAACGCAGGTAGTACCCAGATACCGGGTGTTCACCGGGGGCCGAGGCGGGGAGGAAGGAGAGGGGGGTTCCTCAGCTGCAAGGCAGTGAATCCGGCTCTGACCGTAGTCAAAAGGTACGCTTCCCCGGGCGCCGGGGAATCGGCTGTGCCGGAGCACCGCCGAGCGACCGTGATGCTCTGACTAACTCTCCCGAGCTTTCCAGCCCTACGTGTCTGCTGGTGGCAGTGGCGTTTCAATGTGTTTAACTGGCTGATCTTTAGGGCAGTTCGTCGGTCCCCGTTTTATCCCAGGGAGACGGGCAGCTTGCAGCTCTGCGGAGGGAAGTGCTGTGGAATTTTCAGCTGCAGCCTGGTTGCTTTCTTAACCCTTTTTGTTACTGCCCGTGAGCGGCGAGCGGATTTATCAGAGTGCTTAACCCAGGTGCTATCTGGGCTAAATCTGAAGGTGCAGTAGGCTACGTGGTTTTAAGGTTAAGTTGCACGTGCCACAGTGACCCACTGAGCATGTGGTCATAGCTCATTTCCTGGCATTCAGCACTTCATATTATGAAAATAAGGGCTGCAGATACTGAGTTATCTGTTCTTTCTCCTTCCACTCTGCCTTTCTCTCAGAAGCTGACATGCGAAATGGGGCTGCAAGACAGCTACGAGATTTTTGTGTGTTACCTGTGATGAATTTAGCAGCTTGAGTCAGCCCTACGGCGAGGCACTTTGTCATTTCTTCTTCTCCCCGCCCCCCCCCTGATAGCAAACAGGAGATCAGCTCTCTGTGAACTCGAGCTCAGAAGTCTCTCAAGCCCTTCTCCTGGCAACCAGGGCGTAAAAATGACAGATACGGATGCTCTCGGTGTGATTGATGATTAAAAAAAAGTCCTTAATGCTGTTTATCGCGCAGCATTGTTTGGCTGTGGGAGGATAGCAGCTGGATCCAAATTCCTCCTCACCACTTCTTCCTGTTGGCAGGTGGCCCTCTGCATGGGCCGGGCTTGCAAACCCTCACGCGGGTCTTGCTTAAATTTGAGTGCCTGCTATTGTTCGTCACTCAGGTGACAGCAGATTGCGTTTTGTGCAGCATTTTGAGACTTGAAAACTTTCAGAGGGAAAACAGGAGCTTCATTTTAACTCGCCCGTGTGTCTCCTCCTCCTAGCCCAGAGGTCGTAGTTAATGAATGAAACCCGGCTTCCCGCAGGAGCCAGTTAACCCACGTCGGGGCATTTGGTGACACAGGGCTTACGTAAAGCTGCCTTCGGTAGCAGTGCGTCTGCTGTCGTCGCGTGGATGCCCTCGCTCCGAGGGATACAGGTTGTGCATACCTTTCCATTCCTTGCAGACGGGTGCCTGCAACAACCCGTGCGCTGGGGCTGAAGCAAGTTTCCCCATCTGCTCTCTGGCTAGTTCAGTGCTGGTTAAGAATTGCATTTGACAGAAGCAGTAGGAAGAGAAGCGGCAATTAGAAAGAGGCTTGGAAGATCAAGGGAGAGGAGGGAATGAAAAGGTTTTCATTGAACTGTGATTTACGAGTATACTCTTCCTTTGTTTCTGGTTTTTTTGTTTTTTTTTTTTGCAGTCACTTCAATAAGACTTTGTGATTCATGGCAAACTGGTTATATAACTCAAAATCTGTAAAAGGTTAAGCACAAAAAGCTTGATGAATCTTGAGTCATTTACATTAAAATTCAGTGAATTTTCCTGGGGTACTGTGCTTAGAAAATGTAAAGCTTGCTAGCTGGTTGATGTTGTTATATGTATTATTTGCCACGGCTTTCTAGGAATCATTATGCCCAGCTACGCGTTACTGTCTTTCAGCTAATATTGACCTCCTTTACCCCCATTTTTAGGGGGATTATATTTTAGGGTAGTGATAGTATTTTAGAGTAGCTTTCATTTACAGCGTTTGTGCGAAAGCTCAGCATCACCAACTTTCCAGAAAGACTCCGCAGACCTTCAAAACGTTTCAGAAAGGGTCGTCATTTCCTAGGAAAAAGAGTTAGCAAGTTGCCTGCCCTTTCCTGATGCTTGGCACTGGGGCTGTCTGCAAGGCGGAGGGATGAAGTCCAAGCTGACATGTGGCAGGGTGTGTAGGTACCTCCTTGTGTGCTGCGACAGAGGTGTCGTGCTGGGGACAGGCTAGTTTAAGTGCTGACCCTGCAGTGAAGTCACGCCAGGGGGATGCTTGGGTCCATATGCCTGCGCCCTGTTGACTTCAGTGACTAAGTGCAAGCACCAAGTTCTGCTTGCACAGCTTGAATTGAAGAATGATGACCATGGTGGCTAAAGCCTTGTTTTTCTGGAAGAGCCTTCGCCTATTCAATGGCCACCTTTAAAATCTTGTCAGTCACCCTAGACAACCAGATATTTCGTCTTGGTAGTTAAAATAATTAGGTGTTGTGAGCAAGGGACACTGCACATTCACTGGAAGCCAACGCATCCGCTGCTGCATCTTGTAATAACTCCATCAGGAAACCTCTTCCTCCTCCAGTGAAGCGTGTTGGTGTTTCAGTGTGCAACTAGTTCCCAGTAGGCACAGGACTGTAATTACCATACTTGGGAGGCGAAAACAGAGACTGAATCTGACATGGGAATATCAGGGGCTTCATTTTGAATTTTTTTTTAAAGACGGAATACAATTAATTTCTCTCCTACCTGTTAAATCTGTGACTGCACGCTCTGTACAGATGCTGTAGTGTCGGATATTTGCTGAGGGTCATAACAATGAATCGGAATTTAATAGTTTTGTATTGTTTTGACAAAGTACTCTCAGTGCTTAAATACTCTTGAGAATAAAGAGGTGCCCTGGGATGGGAAGAACAGCAAAGGCAATAACAAAGCTCTCCTTGCCCATGGCCTCCCTTCTGACAGCACTGTTTTATTTGAAGAGTGACTGTATGGAGCAGGCAGTGCTGCTCAGTCATTAACAAAATCATTAACGCAAGTAGAGACGTGCTACTACCGTGAGCCCGCTGTACCTTGTAAAAGAATTCTGAAATATGAGGCAAAGTAGTGATTTCACTACTTCAGGGCATACAGTGCCTTTTGACTGTGTGAGCTCAAAATCCTCTTATAGTCACAAATACGTGATCTCTCAAGGTGATCTTTGTGTTTCCATGAAGTCCCACTGAAATCATTGAACCAGTTCCTCAATACCAGGAAACTCTTAATTTTGGTCAACTTGTGTGCAGAAGGGCTTGGATAGTTTCATTGGTTTGTTTTGGGTTTTGTTTCTTCAGGTGTCATGAAAGAAGTGTGGGTTAGCCATCGCCTCCCTTAGACATTAATTTGCTGCAGGGAAAAATAAGGAGTTACTCTCAAACATTGTTGATGTTTGTAGTGAGCGGAGTAATAAGGAGCAAAGAGGAAGAAAAGCAATGCAGTGAAATAGTGTAAGGGAAATACAGCATAAAGAAAAGCTGGAAAAGTGAAAAAAGGTATTGGTATTTCCTTTTTGTGGTATTCCTTTTTTTTTTTAATCCAACTGGTAAAGGAAGAGCCCTCCATCTTTTTGATGTTATTGTGCACAATAATGTGAATGAATGGATTCCAATAACACTTCAGCTCTTCCTGCATGCTCTGTGCCTGATGACCTTGGTCTGAAACCTGTGCTCATCAGCTCAGTCCTTCCTGCAAGTGGCCAGTGACTTTCATAAGACTGCTGGGGATCCAGGACCAGGCCGTCAGTAAGTTACCAGATTTGTAAATGTTGCCGTGGCATTGAGTGAGTTCGAAAGGAATCCACCCATTTGTTTGCACATGGGGAAGAAGCGAGAAGGAAGATATTGCAGGTGAAGCTCGCCTACTGTGGCCGACGGGAAGGTACCTCCTTAATGCCAGTAGCCTGGCACCAACTCCTGTAAACTGTGGCAAAGTCTTTTCTTTGTCTCCTGTTTTGTTTCCTGCATCTAGACAGCGCAGTAATTCCTGCAGGGATTTTTGCTCTTGGCAGTATTTCTCTTCAGTGCCACAAAGTGAGCATTTTTCCTGCAGGACCTCCAACAGCTCAACAAGTGGTGTGCTGCCAGCGCAGCGTCCCTGTCCATCTGCTCGCAGCCATAAGCGCTCCCTACCAGCCTCCTGTTTTCAGATGCAAAGCTGTACGTGAATCCCGAGACAAGAGTGGGTAAGGGACAGGGTTATCCTGAGTAAAGAGGTCCCGTACCCCAAGGAGACAGGGAGGCAAGAAGCTCCCTTCCAACCTCAGTTAAAATCTTCCCGAGGCAGATCCTGGCCCTTCTCAGGGTGTTCAGATTGGCTTGGAAACATGGTGTAAAGGAGGTGAGAAAGAAATGTCGCACACTGACATCCCCAGGAGCCTTGATAATGTCAGGACACCTGACAGTAAAGCAGTACTTCAAAAATATCACTGTGCTGAAGGATTTACACGATACTCCAATAGCTAATAACATGAGTGCAGTACAAGGCACTAATTCAGGATTGCTGAGGAGTTTGCCAAGTGCCTGTAGTTTCATATCACAATTTTGTCCCTTTGCAGACAGGCCTTCAGCACTGAGGAGTTTTCCAGAAACTTGTCCAGCCTTTCTTTTTCTCAAGCACAATTGACAGTTGCTACCCTGCTAGTTAGAAATAATAGTGAAAAGATGAAATTCCTTGTCAGGTAGTCATTTTGTTTTCACACAGTGATTCCAATGTGCTCAACTCTCTGCAGCTCTCCTTTTTTGTACACTTATTTATACTTTTAGTGAAGTGAACCTACATTTGAGGATTGCTCTGTGTGCTGCTTGTGACCGTCTTTATTCAGGGATGGAGGAGACACAAAGTCAGTCCGTGAGATCCTGACATCTCCTGTCCCTTGCTTGGGAGGTAGGATATCAATCTGCAGTGTGAAACGCCTTTCCCCTCTCCAGGGAATTCCATTCCCATAGACAAAAAGCCAGCCAGAAATCCTAATCTGGAAGTCTGTAATTTGGGAATGAGAAAGAAATGGGGTTATGAGAACTAGGAGACACAAAACTCCTCAAACCCTGTTTCACTAATTTGCAGGGGGAGGTAATAGTAACCAAATTTTCTTAGCATAACCAGATCATGGAGCATCACATTGAGTGAAGAGAATAGGAACCTTTGAGGTTGCTTTGCTAGTGGATCTCGGTGCTCTGTAAAAACTTGGGGCCATGTGCTGATGAAATACAGCCTGTCTTTAAATGCCAATGGTGGTGATTTTTCACCATCTTGAGTCTTGACCAGGAACTCGGGTCTCATTCCACCAGAAACTTGCCGCTGGTTATGGAGACAGCAAGGTTGCAAATCAGAAGATCAGTTGCTCTTTTTAGTTTGGCATTTTCTACCTTGACTGCTATTAAATTAGATGTCACAGTGGTAAAAGCATCAAAGCCAAGATCACCTAGAAGGGAATAGCAGTCTCAAAGGGGTATAAAGGAGTAAAATGGTACAAAGGAGCAAAAGGAGTATTAGGTTAACTACCAGGAAGAAAAACGTTACCGTGAAGGTCTGTTCTCCTGATGGAAACCAGAAGAGCTGATGAGTTTGAATAACTCAAAAGTGACCTTGGACAAAACAATGTAAAACGTACTACATAGATTTTTCTTATTTGGGTATGAGATGATCTAATAGACTTTGGCTATTTCCTTTTTGATCTAATTTCTGGGATTCTATGATCACTTTTAAAAAAGGTCATTTTCTTGCCTGTCTCACTGCAAACCTTCTTCCTGAAAGTTTTTGGCACTTTTTACCACAAAGGGAGGCATTTGCAGAAATCCAACATAGTGGTGTTTTGAAGACTTCAGGCAGATTTTTCTGGCCATATCTTGCCGTTGTTCTGTCCGTTGTAAAATTCCCAGAATGCTTGATGGGAGTTTTGCATTAAAATTGTATGGTATTTATATCTAGCTACCCTTTAGAGGCCCAAGTCATGTCCATGCTCTATTCCCAGAGTAGCCTTCTTCCAGTTCTTTAAAGCTACAGTTTGGCTTTACAGGGAATAATGATCATGCCTACCATACTGTAACTAAAATATTCAGACACATGAATCTTTTTCTTGACTTCCTATAAAAATGTCATTTGTAGTTTTATTTTGTTTGTTCTGGTTTTACTGTAATATAAACAAGAGTTTATTAAAGCATTAGTCTAAGTTGCAGTTCTTTCTTGAGACTGCAAGGTCTTGCAAAAAACATTATTGAAACTGCAGGGCAAAACCACGTATTAACAGAAAAATGAATAATGAGTCTGTTTTCATATGGATTTTTTAAAAAGTACAGCTTGTAGTTGAACTAAATGTACTATTTCTTCCACTGCAGCCAGGAAGCCCTCATAGACTTTTGACAGCGCCGCCAAAAAATTAATGCTTCAGCTGTTTAAAAGATATCAGAAGCTTGTTTGACAATTGCAATCTCTTCCAGGAATTTCCTTTCCCATTTTCCCTCCCTATAAAAACTGATAACAAGATGCTTATATAGTAGAAACGGAAAGTCAGAGGTACGTTACAAAGCGTTGTGCATTCCTTCCAGCCTCACGAGATGAGGCACAACATCTCCACGGTGGCCTAGGAAACGCGGGCATTCCTTTGCGTAAGTAGCGTTTGCTTGAAGGGTCAACTGCTTGCCAAGACAGTGCAGATTTAAATGTTTCCTAAGCCGTTTTTGAGTTTTTACGTAATGTGGCGGCCAACAGGAGAGCTGTTGGAGATGGCTGGGTAGGAACGCAAAGCAGTGACCAAGGAACCACAAAACAAACCCCGAAGCAGAGAAATATGCTGCATGTGCCAGCTTCGGCTGACACAGCAGAACCGCGGGTGAGGGAAAGCAGCACCAGCCCGGCTTCTCTCGAATTTCTCTCCTTACTTTCACGCGCAACAAGATGTGACAAACCAAAATGAGACGCAGCTTGAGCTTTTGTTCTGAAGAGTATTGAAAAGGCACTGAAACATGGACTCAAAGGTCAAGATTGTTCCCTTTTCTGTAATAAATTCCCAGGACAGAGGCTAATACTACTTTGTCTTTTAAGGCTAATCTTTAATAGTATTTACTCATACGTAATGTGAAATATCTATAGTATTACCGTGGCTGTGGTGAGGAGCGGTTTGTTCTCTAATGATAGAAAGGAGATTCTGTGTTAGGAAGAGTGAGATAATGAAAGAGGTTGCCAATAAAAAAGGCACTGTGTTTGTGGAAGGTGCCCTTGCGTTCAGTGAATGCCAATTAGAGAAATGTCACTTTATGTGTACGATGGGTTATTACTGCACAAACACTTGTACAGTTACGGGCTGGGTCAGAAGGGCAAGTTACCTTTGCCTCACAGCCATTATTTTAAAGCAAACACAACTATCAGGCACAGTTGGGGAAGGGGAACAGTAATGATGAGCTGAAAATGCAGGGTAAGGAGAAAAAAAGAGTCAATATCACAAGCCTTGGTGTACCAGGAGGTGATTTTTACCATGTCTGCGCTACGTGGATTAGAAGCATCATCTTTATATAATGGAGAGGCAAATGCTTCCTTCCACCACCTAAATAAAGTTAATACACTGTTATGTTATTCTGGTGCTTGGAAATGGGAACAGAATACACATTTCTTTCAGTTATCCTCTTTGGTACTGAAATGTTTGTAGTCCATGTGCCTTTGTAAACGAGTTTGTATCCTTCCTTCTGTTGTGCTACCAATGGTCTGGTATCACCAACAATTACCAACAATCCTGGTATCACCAATAGTTGTGGATATAGCAAAATGTTCATGTATCAGCCTGATACACCCTGCCCTCAGCTCTGGCGTGGCTCTGACTGACTTCAGTAAATGGAATGAAGGGCAGTTCTGCAAGTGACCTGCTGCAAGGCATGGCCTTGGATATTCATTACTGGCACCTGCTTGTAGGTGTTCTACTTGGTATTTTATTGTGCATGTTTTGCCCGAAGCTTCATTAGATTGAAGTCTAAAGGGGCAGAAGGCTCTGTGGATGCTATGGGTGTGTAGACCATCTCGGGTTTGTACAGGATAGCTGTGCTACACCTGGATTCGTGAGTTTTGCTCTAAGGCTATCAGGTTTGTCTTGCTCTCTGATGTGGTTGCCACCTGTGCTTGTGCTGGCTTCTCTCCGGATCGTAAGAAAGAGCATGCTTCAGCAGGGACTGTGTTATCATTGGTGGCCTGAACCTTTGTGCTCCCTTGACCTCATACCTCTAGGAAGCTCAGCTGGCAAATGCAGCCGCAGACCTTTGTGGCAAAACCCTCTGGGGCGTGTGGGCTGCTGGTTAGGTTGTCCTGCTTCCATATATGCCAAGGTATTTTCATTGACATGCTCTTATCACAGGTCTGACATCGCTGCGGCTTTAAAGCACCAGCTTTCCCTGAAGTCAAAGCACTGCGCTCGCCCAAGGACCTGCTCGAACCCAGCATCTGATGGGGCAGGACGGGGTGGTAGAAGTTAAATGGGGAGCGTTAGTTTGAAAAATTTTATGAGGTCACCATCCTTTTAAATTGGTTTACACAGATGGCTGGCTGGTTTGTTGCTTTGTCCTTGCTTAATAGTAACTGTTTATGGAAAAATGAATTGCTTTGCAGAAGGAGGTCCAAAAGCTCATGCTGTTGTTTCCCTCACTGGAGATCTTCATGTTATTATGGGCATACAAAGATTTAGCCTGAAACAGAGATTAATTACGAAGCGCGCAGTGAATAATTAACTGTTTGACTTGTTCCTGAGCTCTGTAGTCACTGGGTTAGAAATGATTTCCCAAGCTGCCGGAGATAAGAGAAGGTTATTCCTGGTTTCACAATGTCCGTATTGTTAGGGCTTTGTGCTGTGTGTACTCTGACATCAGCTGATACCTACGCAAGTCGGGTCCAGCTTCTCATCCAAACCACTTCCTGGGGTTTTCTCGGGTAATGGCAGTGATTCAGAAGACACCGCAGTGCCTCAGAAAGCCATTTCTTACATGTCGCACCCAGACTGTGTGACCGGGAAGAAACGAGGTTCTTAGGAAAGAGCCTTGATCTTAAAAATACCCACTTTTTTTATTTGTTCTGCATTCAGATTTATAAGTGCATTGCTTGGCTTGTGTCCTACTGACCTGTTTGTAGACTTGTGGTATGTATTGTGGAAAATGTAGGAATATGATGTACATGTATGCGTGAGGCAGGAGCCTGAGACCAGCCTGATTTTGCATTCCAAATTTTTCCTC
>NW_009260493.1:4077926-4103213 GCF_000687185.1 Egretta garzetta
CCCCCCCAAGATATAGAGAGGATTAAATTTTTTTTAAAGGAAATCAAATCTAAATAATGGTACTCTGCACTTTTGCAGGACTGTCTACTTAAGAAGCTGAGAGTGGGTTAGAAACATTGATGAAGCCTCTGTTCTGTGAGGTGGGTATATGTTTTTATTACTATTTTGAAAAAGCATAGAAAATTCAAACCATTTGCCCGAGTCCAGACACAGAGCTATTTAAGAGCTGTGAATAGAGGCCAGAAGTTTTCTGCCACGACTCGTGTTCCGATCAATACTTGCAAATAAGGTCTTTTGTCCTCTTCTGGAAGGAAGTGATGAGTTTTTGCATTCTGTTAGCGTTTGAAGTGGCTTTTTTAATTTTCAATTTCTGACTAATGGAATAAGTGACTCTCACAGATACTTTTGCTCCGCTGTCCTCCCGCTCTCGTTGTGTGGTGGCCTTAGATAACAGTTTGGGGGGATAACAATCTGTGATAGAGGAGTCAGTGGAAATCAAACGTGTCCACTGGATCCAGGCCAGACATAATCTGGGGTTCAGAAATGTTCAGTGTGTTTCATTGCTTTTTTATTTTAGCATTTCGTCATGGTCAGATGCACCAGCCGTCTTTTAGTAAATCCCCTTCCGCGTTGAGACTTGCAGCTCAGATTCGCCGACCCATGAGGGCTGGATAATTTGAATAACCCTGAGAAGTGAAACTGAACATTTGTAGGTGCAGCAAATACAGGCGGCAAAAACTAGTGAATCCTTGTAATTTTGATAGCCTCTGTCATTACAAGATACTGCATGCAAATCCGTCAGCTCCGCTCATCCTCTGCACGAGCAGCTCAGACGTGGGCCCTCAGCGCTTCTGTGCACTGGGCTGGTCGCCCACCCCTGCTCGAGTGGCCCCGCTTTGCGGGGGACTTGTTTTGGGCAGTAGCCTGAAGAAACCCCCTCTTGGGTTCTCGTTTATTTGCGCCTGTTTCCGTTGTGGCTTTGGGAGATAAAGCCAGCGAGTGGGTGTCTGCCTCCTGCTTCATGCCATTGGGATCCTGGACTTGCTGTGGCAAGGAATAGGTCAGGATTGGAATGTGTCTCTTTAAGGATTTGGTTTTTTTCTTTAAACTGGTGTTTGCCTTTAAATGCCTTTTTTGAATAAATTACTCTGACAGTAAGTACCAGAATATATATCGACAAAATATGAATTTATGCATGCCAGCATTTATCTCTTTTGTGTCTATTCACAAATACGTACCAAAAATTGACTCTAGCTCCATATGGCTCCCCATCTCCTCCCTCCCCCGGCTGTCAGCTTCTCCTTACCTGGATGAATAAAAGGGAGCAGGGTGCTGGGCCACGAGCTGAAGGTGGGTGTAGCAGAAAAGTTACATTCAGAATGTTTTTCTCAGGGACATCACTGTGGCTCCTCAAGTGCCTCTCAGTTCAAATGGAAAAAGCATTAAAAATATGATGCAGTTTAATGCCAGTCGTAGCTTCGTGCTCTGAAAAAGGACTGAAAATACTCAGAGGGCGGGTTACCTGTGTGCAGATTTGCTCTCTGGGTGTTAGAGGCTCTGCAAAACCTTTTACTGCTTTAGAAGGTTTTCAGCACACATTATGGACTATTAATTAAAATCACTTATTTTTTTAATCTGAAATTTACACTCGGTTGAATTAGAGATGACAGGCCTGCTTCTAATCTGTTCAATAGGGCTGTAAGACAGTTGAGATCCCTCAGCCCTGAGACCTTCCATTTGCTGAGCATAAGCACCATTTATTTTGCTCCGTTCTGAAGCGTTTAAGTTGAAAAGCTATGGTGAGATTTGTAATACATCGTTTGATTGAAATTATGCAAATCCGTTGCTGTAGCATAAAATGCTGTGAGATCTTTGGGGGGGGGGGGAAACCGCCCGGTTCTTCTTCCGGAGGCGGAAGGTGTGGGTTTCCCAGGTCGCTGCCCCGTGGGCGGTGGGCCGGCATGGCTCACTGCCTCCCTGCCCGCCCCGCGCGGCCGGAAAGCCCGCCCCAGCCGCTTTGACGGTTCAACGTGAATGGACTCCTCAGAGGCTCCAAAATGGGAAGGTTATGAGCGAGGATGAGGTGGTGTTGCCATTAATCAACGATTCTGCTATTACAGTGCTACCTCGGCTTCGGGGGCCGTGTGGGTGGGCAGCTGAGCGGTCCTCTGCTGCTGCTGGTGCTCTGGTCAGCTGCTAAGGGAGCCGAAATGGTCACAGCTGATTTGGAGATTTCTTTGGAGATGATTCCTTTCTGCCACCGCTTGTAGAAACCACGCATGAGGCCACAGCTTTCTGTCCTGCTAGAGCATTAAGTTATATTGTCAAATTCAGAGCAGGTAGATCAAGTTTTAAAGATACATGGAGGGGGGGGATAAGCAGAGAGAGGAGCAGCTAAGGAGGAATGGAAGACTAAACTGGTTGGAAGAACATTTGAACGACAGAAGGATCTGAAATAACTTTACTTCTGCTCTAAACTGGGACAAACCCTTGACAAGTCTTATGCAGTAAGATACCTTATTTCAGAACATTTTAAATGTTGCTTCAGTTTTATTTTGCATAAAGATATTTTGGTGGCGTGAAGGTATTCCGACTCATCTCATATGCCTTGTTAAATTATAATTCACTGGGTAGCACAACAATACTGTTAAACTGTTAGAATTGAAGTATCTCGTTATATCACAAGGCCAATTACTTTTACTAATCTTCCTTTAAACCAGGGACAAAATTTCTATTTTTTATGGAACTTCTCACTGCTTTCAAATCAGTACGTTTTTCTTTCAGTATGAAAAGTTTGGACTAGTTACTTTTACAAGTTTTTTCAATTCCTACTATGCAGTTTCAATTTTTAAAATGAGTGAAACATGCCTTCTTTCATTGCCTATAAACCCCATAAATCCCTAGAATTACGTATTTATGACTGCATAGGATTTCAGCACAGACGGGACTGACTCTTCATATCTGTGAGAATGTTTACAATTGAACGGTCTCGGGAATGAAAGCCCTGGTTTTTTATGCGTCTGTTTAGCGAATACAGAACCTGCACGCACTCTGAGCTGCGAAGCAAAAGCTTCAGATTTAGCCATCGGAGAGGAAGGAATTTGTCTGCTCTACAGCAAAAGGAAGTATTTGCTGTGTTATTGTAGTATATGGCCTTTTGCCATCTTCGATAAAGTATTTAAGGGCTGTGCACCCAAAGTCTGCTGCCCTCTTGACCCATCATCCATCACCGGCTGTAGATGAGGCAGATGAGGCGCAGCTCCATAGGAGAGCCAGCGTTCCAGCCCCGTGCAGCTCCTCCGGGAAGGCAAGCTGCAGACAAAGTGGCTCCCTGTGATTCACCGCGCCGCTCAGCCTCACGGCGTTTTCTCTCTTATCGACACCTTTTCCGGCCCCACTCTGTGCTGGCCGAGGTGGACGGACACAGGAGGAAGCTGTGGGACTGATCTGCTTTCCACTCAGCTTCACTGGCCGTGAATGAGTTGAGCGTCCAGGGGTTTTTTTTTCTATATTAAAAAGGTAAACCAGAGACACTTATCGCAGCACTCTGACTTGGCAATATATTTAACTTTCTTTCCCTTTTGACTAATCAGCACTGTTGATAGATGCTGCTTAAAACACTGAATTGCCCATCATTTTTGTAGCGCACTGCAAATTGCCCAATCTTTTTTTTCCCCTCTCGGAAAGCAGTTCTGGTTACAGAGATGCCAGCATCCCCAGTAAGTATGCCAAGAATGTACAGTTATACTTTATACTGCTAAATTAACAGACAGGAATAGTCACACCAAAACAGATTCAGCTCCCAGATGGGAAAGTGTCTCCTCTAGCCCAAATTTTAATGACTTTTTTACGTGAGAAAGTTTCACCAATATAGCATACAGTGTGATTTAAAACAAATGCTGTCATCTCGCTAAGTTGGTGGCAGGTAACTTGTAGAAAAAAGTGATGATTTCTTTGTTTTCAATGACCAACCAGGGGTTGGAAATACCTAGACATTTAGGTAGGTTAACTCTTCTCTTCGTATCTTAAACTATTTACATTTAAAAAGATTATTTTTAGTTTATCACTTGCACTGTTATGAGCACTGGTTTGAAGTGAAACCCAGGCTCTGATTCTTATTTGATTTTTTATATATGCAATTCTCTTAGCTTTGTGAATTTAGTTATAATTTACATTCCTGTAAGTGACGGGGGAATGAGTCCTAGATGGCATAACAACAACACCAGAAGAGCTAACTTGGATTGTCACAGTATGTGGTGCTGGTGGCGTGAAATATCCCCAGACAGACATTTCTGTCTCCTGACTAGGAAGGGTCTGTTCCTGCGATGATGAAATCCGTGGTCTTTGACGATTTGCCTGTGCCAGCTGGAATACCG
Source organism: Egretta garzetta (assembly GCF_000687185.1). Lineage (NCBI taxonomy): Eukaryota > Metazoa > Chordata > Aves > Pelecaniformes > Ardeidae > Egretta > Egretta garzetta. The sequence continues at coordinate 4,082,303 of NW_009260493.1, forward strand.
TGGGAGATTTCGGTCTCCTGTGAATTTTAACAATGACTACGTTATGATGAAATGAGGCAGAAGTTTTACGATTTGTTGAAAAGAAGGGAAAGGGTCTTCCACTTTTTATGAAAACTTTACCTGAGAGATTCTGAAGTCCATAGCCTGACTTCTTCTTGGAACCGCTTCAGGTTCCTGCCATGAAGCTGGGTGAGATATGCAAGTGCTGGAAGAAAGTTAAAAGGGCATTTGAGTAGAAATACACAATTCTCTGTGGTTGTACCAGGCACCATAAATACCATATCTCCCAGTCATTGCAGGTGCTCAGACACTGGAGAGAGACTTTGGATGGGATTACTTTGTGCTGTTCTCCAGTTCACGGTATTTCTAGTTTTCAGTGCGCTGTACTACTCTATTCCTGTTTATAAATCTTTTAAGCGTGCACATTAAAAAAGTAATTAAATTGTCATTATAATTTATAGTACGCCTGAAGTCAATCACCTAATTAAACGGAAAGAGCAGAGAGGTAGTAGGTTCATAAGCATTTATTAAGTACTACAGTATTAATTATGCAGGACTTCTGAACCAAGCAAAAGAGGAAAGAATGGAAACACCAATCTAAAAAGACTTTCCATTGCTGCCCTTCTCAATTTAATAATATGAGACATCCCCCCACCCCCAGTTGGCAGGACAACACTAATGCTTTCTTTCTGTTAATTTTTAATGAAATTATGATGGAGGTTTTTTTTATGACAATCACTTGCAGCATTTTCCTGTAATATTTTTGAAAGAATAATATGTCCCCATGCGGAGGCCTATAAATACGTGAGTAGAATTGGAAGATACATTTAGAGTTATAGTTTGGAGTGGATTGTGCGGGAGCAGACTCTTGGTCATCACTCCTCAGCATCTCAGGTGGGGAGCGGAGCCTGTGCCAGTCCCAGAAAAAGGGCTTGGGGGGCAGTGGAGGTGGGGGCTGAGCCCGAAAGAGGAGGCTGTGGGTGGCACTGGAAGAGTGGCAGGGACGGGTAGGGACACCATGGTCATGAGAAGGTTTGCTCTGTCTTTGCACCCTTTCTCCCACCTCCAGCTGTAAACCCGTGCTGCTCGTCTGAACACGGAGGGTACGAGCTGCTGGCCCACCCTGCAGGGACCGGGGTTGGGGGGAGGCTCCGCAAGGCAGCGGGTTGTGGGTTGGAGCCTAAGAAATGGAATTGCAGTATAGTAGTGAGCTTGTGAAACAGGGCTAACTTGCCGTGTCTGGCTTGCATTTTGCTGCATCAGATGAACTGCCTCAACACAAGAAGGTGATGAGGATGGAGCAGACGCCTTAAATTTAGAATTTCTTCTTTTTTCCTGGCTTGGTAAAAAATTCAAAGCACTGATAACACGCTGAAATAGACGTACCTGCATTCTGTGTTGTTTCTGGGGTTTTCATTTCAGCCTCAGTGGCCTTTACACGTGAACGTTAGACATCGAAACTTCTCTTGTAGATAGCAGAGGGGTCTGATCCTGCAGCCCAGACCTCGAGCCCTGAAGTAGCCCACGGGCTTTGGGGGAGAGAGCAAGTGAGCAGGCACGTAGGCAGCTGCTGGGAGCCTTTCAGAGGTCTTGTACCGATCCATCAGCCTGCAGGTGAGCAGAGCCTTACTGGTGCTTGGGGATATGAATGCAGTCCGTAGGCAAACAACTGTAATAAGCCAGGATGCAGAACAGTAAGAGTTTTGAACAGAATTCAGTCTATACTTTGCAACTCAATGGGATGTTGATGGTAAGGGCTAAACTGGAATCCTGGGAAAGAAACACCTTTGCTTTTTTCCTGTAAGAACTTGCAGCAACAAATGCCTCTCTCCCAGTTCACCAGAGGTGAGGCCTTTAAAGGACCTTTAGATCAGAGGTCTTTAAAAAACAGAGATGGCCAGAAAACCTTCTGTATAAATGGACAGGAGGGTGTTAGAGACTTACCTACTTGTACTGTCATTATCAAATTGATGTAACATATTTGGAACCTAACTGCACAGGTATCAGTTCATCTTGCAGTATATTAGACAGGAATTCTTTGGCAATGCATAAGCACAACATAAGGGGAACATCTAAAAGTTGGACCTGACTTATCTGAAAACTGGAGAACCAGTTCTTTTTCTGGAAGACATTGAGATTGTGTGATTGGAATATAAATCCCTGCTGAAGGCCATTTCTTTTCACAGTCTTTAATAGGCTGCACTGAATTGACAGCAAAAACAACAAGAAAGAAAAGCTAGGCTGAACAATCAAGAAAATTTACTGTGTATAGGTTTTCCATTTATAGAGAAAGCATTGCATCTGTTTGACCATGAGCACTGCCGTATTCTGTACCATCTTCTTTTGTTCAAGGATGCAGAGGATGGTAAGCTAAGGCCTGATCCAGCAGCTCACATTGCAGCTCCCAGTCTCCTTGTCCCGCGCACCCGCTGAGGCAGGGGCTTGTGCGCCTTGCTGGAAGGAGACCTGGGGTTGCCACTCTTAATCTGTTTATGACTGAAATTGCCGTTTCATAAAGATATAATTGGGATTCTCTTTACGACAAAGACAATGTTTTACCTTATATGGAGCGTACCAAATTATTGATGGCTCTTCATCCCAGAACTCTTAATAACCCTGTAATGAGCACAGTCATTATGCTTCAGGTTAGCACCGCGGCAGCATTATATAAGGAATGTAACCTGGCAGTTGTCTGGGGGGAAAAAAAAAAGAGAAAAAGTATGTATAAAAAAGGTATTGGCCTAAGCAAGGTCTCAGATGACATAATACAAGTTGGGTTATATAATTCATTTTATGGTCAATAAGCCTGTCTTCTGGGCTACGTATTGGAAAATGTAACACTTGTCTGTTTGTATCAGATTTTACAGCTATCTCTTTAATATATAAATTGCTCGTGCCATGCTATTGTTAAGCATGTTTTCAACTTCTCGTGCTGGCAATAGTCAGAAGCAGTCCCGGCAGCAGCATCCTCTTTTTGTTGAAACAGTGAAAAAACTGGAAAACCCAAACTTTCCTCATATTGATTCTGAAAACAAGTTGGATGAGTATTATATTGCAAGCTACTTGAAGCAACTGTGGTGCGAGCCATTCAGATACCCTCTGCCAATTTTTTTGTCAAAACAGATGAAAAAAAGTCTGCTATTCATGTGTGAGAGCCCCTTCTCTACCACTTTCTTTAGGCATACATTTTCATTGGGAAAATGGACTTGTTTTGTCTTACAGGCAAATTACTGATTTACAGTCCCAGATTCTACTTCAGTGCATGTGTGTAACAATACGATGACACACCAAATGAATATTGAACTTTAACTCCACAACTGTGGAAATATTTGCAGATCCTCAGGTATCAAACCGGCGCAGGTGGTCTGTTGCAGATGGAGAACTTGACCCCCCGAGTCCATCTTTATGGGTTGCTTGGGAATCGCTCAGAGCAAGGCACCTGACGGAGGCCTGCGTTAGGCACTGGCAGAGCCAGGATGGGGGGGTGTTTGGGAGCACCCACCTTGCACCCATGGTGGGCGACTCCAGGTAGCTCAGCCAAAGACTCCCTCTGTAAGCATGAGCAGGCCACCAGCTTCTCCTGTGCTCCTGGACCTCCTCTGTGTTGGGAGTGCCAGGGTGTCACAGTCATTAATATGTGTCAGCTGAAGGGTGCTATTTAAAAATCAAAGTATATGGTACCCTTGCCGTGACTGCAGCCCGACCAGGCATATCAGAAGCAGCTTTTAAGTTCCTGCTACTGGGACTTAGTGTGGCCTCGACAGCCTTCAGATGCTCTGTGTAAACGCTCAGGTAATCTTGGTGCTGACGCAGCTTCACTACTAGCAGTGCCTAATGGAGGTGACATGCGTTTATATAAGGAGGTAATACTCCTTGTTCAAGTTGGAGTGGAAGTTCCTGGAACTTATGGTGCCCATCCTGAAGAACAGCAGTATTAAATTCCAGCTATCATCTCATTAATGTGCGTATTGATCTCATATGTGTGATTTTCTCAAGGTGTTTCTTGGCAGAACAATATTAAATCTGAAAGAACAAATGCCACTGTAAAGCAGGGAGATGTGCAATGACATATTTGTAACTTCAAGCCTCATAAAATAAATTCCTAACTAGACTCAGTGCAAACATTTCAAATCCTCCTCAGCCCACAAAATCAAGAGCCAAAAGGTAACCTCAATTCACAGGACTCTTCAGGAAGATGGAAGAACCCAAAGTCAAGATGAAAGAGTATTTGAGACAAGAAATCTAGGTACATCGAGTCTGGAGAAAGTGTAAGTCAGAGCTTTAACTGCACATATATATATATATATGCATAAGGGCTGGAAAGAACAGGGCAAGGTATTTTCACATGTTCTTGAAGAGACAAGGGGGGGGGAAATACTGTGGTTAAGCTGCAGCAGGAAATACTTTGCTAGACTGTTCAATATCGGAAAGGGGTTACTACTGCACAACATTTAGGTCAGTGGAGCGAACTGCCATGGGAGGGTGTGGAGTCAGTCATGGCAAGCCTAGATAAATGTCTATTAGAGATGATCTAGGATGACCCATTTAGAGGTGGCTTCCAACCCAAACGTTTCTGTGATTTTTGTTCTCTTCAGGTACAACTCTTGTCAGATTGACTTGTTCTTCTGGTTAGTTTGTGAATTATTACAGCCCTATTGACAAAAAAACCCTCTACGCTAACAACAGCATGTAAGCTAGAAATATTACCAATATTACTTTGCATGCTATAGCAGATGTAAAATGCCAGATAATTATTACATAAGCTCAAGAGTATGTTTGTGTTTATGAATCAATCTCTTGAAATCTGTGTTAAAATGAAAATACCTTAAAAATATTTAGATTATTCTTGAAACATTTTTGTTTCTTCCTTAGAATAAAACTTTTTTTTCAGATAAATGTCTCCATATTCTAAATATGGGAATTGTATAAAATTTTAGAAAATAGTATTATACAGGAGGTGAGATACACTGTGTTCCCATGACCATGCGGACTGCATCTCTCCTCCTACAAATGTTCGTTGTAGTGCTAGTTCCTAGGGAATGGTTTAGAGGACCTACAGGTCAGCAAGCCAATGTATATGTACATGTGTGCACACCTTTATGTAATAGTGGGATAGTCTTACTTAACGGTTACTGTAGTCAATGGGATTTTTGCTTAATCCCAGGGCACAGAAGATGTGGTGTTTTCTATTCCAGGTTATGATTTCTTTCATGAAAATATATTGTTCAAAAGCAGGCTCTGTTAAGTAATAAAAATCGGTGCATGGGGAAAGATTCACTTTTACCAACAGAAGAAGCATAATGTATAGCTAACTACCCATAGCAGGGAAAATAATTTCTCTTTGGGCTCTGTCCAAGTTCCACTGACTTTTACGATACTTGGATCGAGCTTTCTAATCATGTTGCTGTGATGATCTGCAAACCCACTGGGGACTTCACTGCTCATTGCCAGGACTAGTTGTAATGAAATGATATGAAAAACACTGGAACGTAGGTGCCGAAACCTAGATCTGCAGTTCCAGTTAAGGATTTCCTTGACTTGTCAGAACGAAAGAAAAGCAGTAGCCCCGGCAAAGGTAGTTCTGACTCCATTTACTTATCTCCTTTAAATCCCATTTGAAACTACTGTAGGATTGGTGAATTAGTAAGCGATCCTTAGAGAAGCGGTGAGAAGCGCGTTGCTGTATCCTTAGGGCACGCACAGGTAGATCAGGTATAGTGAGCCTGCCCGGAGCCTTTTCCTGGGGTCTCCTTGTTCTGCTTGTCTCCTGTGAAGTAGTCCTGATAGAAAAATGGCTTGTTTGCCTTGAGTGCTTGCTCTTTTATCATTTTAAGTGGTTTCTCCTGGTCACAAAGGTTCTGGAACAGTGCGATAACAGTTTGGGATATAATTGACTGAATTTTAATACATCAGTTATAACTTCCTGAATCGGAATCGGTGGTGTTTATCTCTGGAAACACTCAAGTGGGAATCTGAATAACTCTTTGGGGATGTAGAATTCAGTATGGGTCTTTCTTGTCCTTTTTTCTCTAGCTTATCACCTTTTCTCAGTCTTTAATAGTTTCTGAGTTTTTGAATGATCATTATTGTTTGTTGTGCCTTTTATTCCTCACGAGAAGCCTTTAACTTGATTTCTTATGTTTCTTAGCAGTGGCATTATGTTTTCCTGGCAGAAACATTTTTGCTGTCTAGCATGTTGACTGTGTTATCTGAAAGCATTTTTAGGTCCCATGCACTTTCTTGGCTTCTTTCCTAGGGCAGTTTTTCCTCAGTTGAACTTTCTACAGCCAGTGCAGCCTCTCACCATTTTCCTGTTTTTTATTAGTTTTTGAGCAGAAGCCTTAACATAGAATTAAACCTTAAGGTTTTAAGGGGACGAGTCGCAGGGAAATTGCCACCTTGTAGTCTTTTGCCTGCAGCTGCACTAAAGCTCTGCTGAACGCAGCAGAGAGAGCAAAGGCAGCTTAAAACCAGTTTTTCCATTTGTCTGGTTCCTGGGGCAACGAACCAGGCCTTGAAGATGCTCCATATTAATAGGAAACACCCTCAGAAACCAGGTTTAGCTAATCCCTGCCAGTCTGTTTAAGTCAGCCGTAAGGCCTCTTTCTGTCATTTTGTGGCAGGGTGTCCAGCTGAGCTGGCACCTGACTTTTGGACACAGACATGACTAAATTCAGTGGAGGCTCTGCTCACCTGCGTTGCCATTTGTGTTTCAAAGGTCAGTAATTTTCTTCCTTAAAATATATTGCTTTTTAGTGACCTTTCTGGAGGTAGTAAATAGAGGCAGTTTAGGGAGGGATCGGTTTCGTACACTGTTTTGGAGTGTACTTTATTCTGACTCTGTTGTCTTGGCCATCACAAAAGCATATCAGGGCAGTACTTTGCCCACAACAACATTCACGAGTCCTGAATATTCAGGATAAAACCTGTGTCTGCCCAAAAGTAATGAGTCTTCTGTCAAGTACCGCATCATGGATAATTGTTGCTTAGGGCTTTTAAGTTCAGTGGGGTTGCTGGTAAGCTTGTTTCTTTAGCTGGTACTGTAGTGATACAGAAACTGAAACTTTCCGCCTTGCCTTTTCCGTAACTCAGCATCTATGCTGCCGATCTCAGACGGTGGACAGGTGTTGCCTTTGCAAGGGGCCACAAAGGTTGAAGATGACAGTGCCCATGGATCATCATTGCTTACCAGCTGGAAATTACTGCTCCACCACTCTACTTGTCGAAATTGCTGTGGAAGTGCTCTGTTTCTTACTCCAGGCAAAGTCACCTGGGTTGCCTGTGGTTGAAAGTCAGCGGAGGGCTCACATTGACTGAGGTAGGAAACGTGAGCCTCCAGCCAGTGGGGAACAAGTGGGGACAGGAGCACCTTCAGCTTCCACAGCTAGAGAAAGTGGTGGAGGGCTTCTGTCACAGGTCTTAGCCAGCAGAAGTTTTCCTTTAAATGAGACATGCTGGGGTAGATCAGATAGCTACAAGCTTTTGTATTGTCTGTTTTCCTACATGAGGCTGTGGAGACGTGGTTGAAATTCATATGCAAAAGCATACCAGGACCTGTCTGGTAGCTGTACTTGCAGGAGCTTTCCACTGTCCTCCAAACCTAGCCTTTTATCTGAGATTATGCTCCAGGCTGTTGATTACATTTTTCAGAGCTGCAGTGTTCTTGGTGATGAATTGCGTCAGGACCATCAGTTGTTATTTCCAGGTCCTCAATTTTCTTTTCAGCCTCCTGCCGTTTTAATTCCAAACCTTCAAGCTTCCTGTTCATGGAAACCATAGTAGCCTGGATTAGGGCCAACCTTCCAGAAATACATACTGCATGCCTTGTAAAGACATTAGATAATTCTGGGTGGCCAAGGACCACAGCTCTAGACACTGCCAAACCAAAGGCAGGTAAGCAGGTAAGCCCTTTTAACAGGCTGAAAGCCATGCATGAATATGCTGCCAGATCCCTCGCTGATCTTAATTTCCTCAAGGTCATGTTAAAGTCACTGCCTGTTCTCTTATGAAAATCATAGACAACAGCGTTAAAATCTTAAATCACCTGGGTATTTGTGACCAGTAGGTCATACCATGTAGCACACCTGGAAAATATCTTTTCACACAGCTCCCGAAAGCACGTCCACAAATTTCTTTAAAATACATCTTAAACCAGCTGTGGTTTTCATCATCTTAGTGAATTTGGTTGTTTTCTTAAAGCTGCACACCTAATCCCAGGCACATGGTTTGGCATGATTTTTCCCACGTCGCTGTACATCGTGGTCCTCCCTTCTCCACCCAGGGAGAAGGCTGTGCCTGCAGAAGGCAGCGGCACCAAGCCCGTGTCTGATTCCTCCTTCCCGCGGCTTCAGGGAAGGGCGCTCAGCCCAGGCTGAGCCTCACCGATGTGGGCGGGAGCCTTCTCCTCCAGAGTGGTGGTGGAGCAGCAGCTGGGGTCAGTTGTGCTGGAGACCCCTTTTGCTTGTGGAAATACCGTAACTATTCTGATCAGGGCATGTGCGGTGAGATATTTTATCATCTCTGCATTTCTGCAAAAGCGCATGGGAACGTAAGATTCATGTTAGTGGCAGAGGCCAGTACTGAAGTTTTTGCAAAGGACTTCATGCTCCAGTCAAAGGAAGCACATGCGTGTTTTACAGATTTTTGCTGACTTGGCCAAAGGCATAGAGAGGCTTGATTCTTGACTTGATCCCTGACTGACAAAAGCTCTCACTGTGGATAGACTTAGGACAAACCTTTACTTTTACCGAAATGCTTTTCGCTTGCTGGATGAGGGAAGAGGCATCTCAGGAAAAAGCTGTGCCAGCAAATAACGTGATTTTACTGGTACGAATGAAGACCGTGCTGGGAACACACTGTCAGTACGGTTTGCTAGGACAGCTGCACCAGCAGAGCTATCCTACCCTGAATACAGCCTTCGTCTTCTGTTCCAGTTTGTCATGCATGATTTATCTTTCTGTCACTTCTTCAGGTCCCTAGGCACCTCTCAGCATAAAAAGAAATTAAAACACAATACAGATGAGTCTGCTCTGTATTGGAGTCTTGACCTTTAATATATCAGGTTTTCATATTGCAACTTTCCCAGTAAATAGGCTGTCGTACAAGAACTGAGGTTGCTTTAGTGATCTGCAGAGGTCCCACCTCAGCCATGCTTCAGTTTTACTTGCTTCCTCCTACAAACTCTCAGGCTGCCTGAAATGCCTTTGCGAGGAGGTAGGGTTTTCAGATTGCCTGGGAGGTCATACCCATGAACTCCAGCGGCCCAGTGAGGAAAAAAAATTATCATCAAAAATCAGAGAAAACAGCCTGGCAACCCAAGTGTCAGAAGAATTGCTTAATGTTTTGTCCTGTTACACCAGTTTAATTTTTATCAGACTGTGGGGTTTTGGGCTTTTTTTTTCCCCTCCTCGGTGCTCTCATTTTATTTTCCTTCCTTTATTAAAGAGAGTGTTTGCATCTCGCTCTGTGCTTTTGTGGCAGCGTTGCTCCTGAGCAGGCTGATGTGTCACTCTGACGGCAGGTTTGCAGTCAGCCTCCTTAGATCAATAAACCATCTTAGTTAGTTAGTTGTTGAGTATATCAGATCTGAATTTTAAAAATCCACAGTCACGCTTATAATACCACAGAGGCCAAAACCTGATGTAAATTTTAAGAGGCATCTGAAAAATTGCTCTGTATTTCAGCCGTAAAGCTTTGCCAGCATTACCTTTTGACCAGATCGCTGTTGACTGAGTTTCAGTCTCATGTTTTTTTCTGCAACTATTGAAGGTGGTTTTTTTTTTTCGCCCCAAGTGACAGACAACTGTGTCTTTAAAGAAACAAAACAACTGTGTCAACAGATGGGAGAGAAAATTCTGTGTCTGAAACAGTGCTAGGAATAAACCATGTTAAAAATAGGTAGTCTTGCCACAACTGTTTCTTTGGCCAATGTGGAAATCCTTCTTTCCCATACTATCGTATTATCAAAACTATACTAAAACCCTGTTAGAAAACCCAACAAAAGTCTTTAAAATGTTGCTAGAACAATAACTACGCTTTTCCTGCCTAATTGTAACAGTCAGGCTCGTAGAAGAGAAAGGCTAAGGAAGCTGAACTGCCACGGGAGAGCTCTGAGCAATTCCTGTGACTGACCCCTGGCCAGCAGCAACTAAAGCAAAGCTCCTGCACTCCTGGATATAGATTTTAATGATGTGACAAGAGAAATAATTTTCCTGTCCCACAAACTATCTGGGGAGAACCCACAGCAGTCTGGCTAACAAGTTGGGTTTTTTTAAAAGAAAACTCTTGCCCCCTCCAAACTAGGAAAGCAAGCTGAACTACCCTTAAACATGCTTGTTGCTAGCAGAACTACAGCTGCAGCTTAGACATTGCATTTCTGCTTTCCATCTGTTGTCTCACTTATTTTTGCTGTCTGTCTCCTTGCTTTCAATTGTCTCTTCTGTGTCTCAGTTTATCCAATTTTCAGGGCTGGCCAGCCATTTCAGCATTATCTCTGTCCTAATGGCTGTAAGGAGAGCAGAGAAGCTCTTCACTAAATGATTTTTTTTCCACAATGCCTCTGTGCTTTGTTTGGTCGGGTTTTGTTTGTGCTCGGTGCTCCATGTTGTGTCATCTGGGAAGAGAGGGGATGTTTGCATAATGTGTATTTTGCTGGAGTTATTTAATTTCTACAAATATTTATACTCTACAGCTCGCAGTGCCTTTGGGGCAGGGACAGATTGCAATCTCAGATAGGGAACAAATCAGAGGGTTGACCCCACGCCGGCCGTCTCTGGCAGCCTGGAGGAGCTGGAGAACAGGTAGAGCCTGGCCGGGGGGACCCCCTTGGGAGGAAGCAGCCTTGGGCAGCTGAGCATAATTTAGGGCAGCCCCGCAGCGTTTGTAATTGATTCCTGATCTCTGAGATGGAACGCAACGGTAGATAAGGCCCCTTCATCGGGGGAGAAGGGCAGAGGTAGGCGAGCGGTGGAGCCTGCTGCTGAGAGTAAATTCCCCGTGACCGGTTACAGCCCTGCTGTTTGCAACAGGCTTTTCCTTTCCCACTCGTCTGCAGTCGAGGAATGCTCCTGGGGATCCGTGCTTGCCTGGAAGTTGTCTCTGTTAGATTAATGTGGCTTGCTAAGACTAAAGGAAATTTAAAGGAAAAGAAGAGGCTTCAGAGGACTTTAGAGGCTTCCCAGTTACTTCAGGGCATCAGGGGAAGAGCCACATTCCTTACTGAACCATTGTGTTCATTATCCCTACTCTTTCCTCCTTCCTCCAGGAGGGAAATGGAAATGGAAGGGTCAAAATGCCCATGATTTTCCACTCATCTTCCAGTGGATAAGAAAGGTCCCAATTCATTCTGTGAAAAGGCTCAGCGAGGCTCATCGGCAGTTCTGGATGTAAGGGGTTTCCTATGGTAGCTTCTTACCTCATCTTTTCTGTGTTATTTCTTACTGCCCCTGTAGTCCCCTGCAATCCGTGGGTAGTGTGTATGTCTGTCTGTCTGTGTCCAGCCCAAGGATATGTCCCCTGGCTTTTTAAAAATTCGGTTTTGCTTAACCAATCTATGGATGAGTTAAAAATACTAGTCCTTTACATGTGTAAGTGACAGTTTGATTAACAGCTGAATTCTACCTTCTTGCAGGATGATGAGCACTAAAGGAAGACAGGGGAACTTTTTTGCAGCATCCCCAGTCTGTGAAACACCCATATTCAGAAACATGCACACTATCTATTCACTTTTGACTTGAGCACATGCTTTGATTTGCTGAATTGGCTTTACTGATTAGAGATGGAATTAAGCATATGCTTAAATGACTTGCTTAGCTGTGACTGAGGTTGCATAATTTGTCTGCTGGAGCTTTCCTGTTGAATTCAGGGAGAGCGGACTCAGGCCACGGAGAGAGAGAGGTGATGCACTTGTAATTGGCAGGATATGCCAATTAAGATTTATTCCTTTTGTATTGTGAAATGAGGTTTTGCTTTCTCATTACTGCCAGTTTCAAATTATGGTTGTGAATTGTGGTCAAGTCAATACGGTTTCGTGGCCCAAGTATAGCAAAACATTCTTGCTTTGGCTATAGGAATATGTAGTGGAAAGCTTTCCTGTGATTGTGTCCAGGCTAACTGCTTGCTGCTGCACTGCCTCATTTTTCAGACTGTTTCATTCTTGTGTTGGACACCAAAATCATTAGAAAACATTCACTGGCAGCATTTAATAGCATATATTTAGAATGTGAAATAAAGAAACCAGACATTTGTGATGCACCACTAATCTATTAGTAATTTGTTTAACTCCACTCTTCCACACATGCAAGTGAATAAAATAGAAGTTAGTAAAATAAAAGTGATTTTAAAAAATTCTTTATTTATGGCATTTGGGGCTTTATCTTTAACATACCAGCTCAGGGGTTTTTTGTTTTTTGTTTTTTGGTTTTTTTCTGAGAGTCAATGGTGATTGCAGAAGGAGAAAAATTGCAAACAAAACTAAGGAGAAGTTCAAGTTAGCTGTGGAGCCAAAAGTGTGATTCAGGAGCTGAAAATATCTCTGCGCTTCATGCATCAAACTCAAACACTGTGCTTTGGCAACACCCCCTGGATTAGAAGTGGAGTTTGAGGTCATTCCTCCTCCAGCCTGCCATGTATGGATAGGGCCCACGCTCATGACAAATTACTGACTTACTGAGCGCACACCAAGAGCAGAGTGGCATCAGCGCCCAGGGATCTTGCCTCGCTGTGAAGGACCAAAGACGCCACTGCTGCCTTTCACTTTGTCTGCCTTTACACCTGGAGGACCAGCGTGGAAATGCTGGGAATGAGGACGCTTTTAAAAATTCCCTTTCTAGATGTGGCAAAAACAAGGGACAGTGAGGTAGAGCACTCGTCTCCTTCTAAAGAAGTCACACAGCATCCAGCTGAAGTGCTAACAAAGTGTGTGGTCAGAGGTGTTTTGGTGGCCCATCCAGGTTTTTAAGACAAACAATCGGCTGCCAGCGATGCTGCCAGTGATGGCTGTGGCTGCCGGCCTGAAACGACAGCAGCGTATCCTGGGCTGTGCAAGCTGCCTTTGCAACCAGGAGCTTAGTGTCAGAGACTGACTGCAGCTTGTCTGGTGTAAATCCAGAGAACCTTGAAGGAAGTCTATGATTTGACTTAACGCCAGTCTTACTGAGGTCTTAATTTTATTTTATAGAGAACATTGGCTTAGATTTTGCAGGTAACAATAAGCAGAACTCTGTAAACAGACCCCAAGCCCTTAGCATATTTTGCCTGCTGACAAATTTCTGTTGTTCCCAGGCATCCCGCTTCCCTCCTGGTGTCCTGCATGTCTGACTAGTTGCCAACTTCTCAGGGGCAAGTTAGCTTCCATCTACTGCTGAGATTGTCCAGTGCTGCTGCCACCCCTCTGCCATGAGCTTGAACTTGAGATGGTCTTTCCGTGGAGATGGAGATAATTTTGAGAGCTCAAGTGATTGTCATGGGCTTGTAGGACACCTGCCACATTGCAGCCGGCCTGCTTGGCATCTACGAGCGGCTCTGCCTCAGTTTCTTCATTGTGCGTGCGGCTGTATTGGTTTTCCCCAACGCACGGATGTACATAGCAGGGTAGTCATGCAAAGAGGGAAGGAAAGCCAAGGCACTTGGTGTAGGAGGTTCCTCGTGGTGATTTTGCTGAAGCCTGTTTGGACCGCGTAGCGCATGAGCTTTACCTGGAATCCTGTCTTGGGCTTGGCTGAGACCTGATGTTTTTGCCTCCTTTGCCCACTCTCGGAGGATCGCCAGATCCTCTCGCATCTTGCTGCCAGCTGCCTGCACAAACAGCCCTCTTGACTTGGCAACAGAGGGCCAGACAAATGGCTTGAGCAATGTGTGTATGGACACCGTGTCAATTGTCAGCCTGACCATTGTCTAAAAGCACCGAGCCTGGTTAGCGAGGGCACTGATCTCAGCTGGCAGCAGCTAAACTGTTATTTGCAGTGAGGTTATGGACCTATACTTAGGGGGATGTGCTCTTGCTAATTTAGCTCCTGGCTGAAGTGAAAAAAAAGCAACCCAAAATCATAGTTCCAGCAGTAGCAGCAAAACAGGATCCTGTGCAGAGTGGGCTCTGGGGATAGAGGAGATGATAAGTAGGGACGATCCAAAGAAGAAATTACGTGTTTTTAATAAAGTGAATCACCTATGGGTGAAGTAAACAAAGTTCATAGGTGATGTTCCAAAAGTCATTTGGCATGATATATCTTTCAGGCAAAATTTGTTCTGGTTGCTAGCTTTCTGCAGAGCCTGAGAGAGAATAAAACCAGCTCTGCTAACACACTCACATGTGTTAGTAAATATGGCTATTTCTATTTATATAGTATGTATACACATGCACATATGCATACATACATGTATATATATACATTCATATGCATGCATACATATGTGTATATACATAAATACATGTATGTGTATATATATATACACATACATGTATTTATGTATATACACATATGTATGCATGCATATGAATTCATGCGTGTATAAATTTCAACAAATTTAAGTTTTACAGATTTCTTGGTGCTCTTTGCATCCAGATCTGCAACATGGTGCTAGCGTGCAGGAACCAAACCACCAAAATGAAGTAAAGCTGTGAGTAAACAAAATTTAAATGGGCTAACACACTCCTATTGAGAAAAATGTGGAAAACAAAAAGAAGCATAAATACTGAAAAATAAATTAGGCTTCAAATGTCTTTATGCTTTAGTAATGAAGACAAAAATGTTTACAGCACAGAGACATTTGATTCAAAAAATAAATTATATCCTTTTGGCTTTGGAAGTAGTTCAAGATTCGATCCATTAATTTCATCAAACTGCTTGTAGGAAAACGTAGTTCTGCAGTATCAAGAGCTGCCAGAATGACCTGGAATTAAGAGGGCAAAGGTAGAGACACTGTAAGTATTTTAATTCATCTATTCATAGATGATTTGTGTGAACACATTAAGAACACCAGTCAAGTAATGGGAATAATTTTCTTCCACTTTTTCCAAATTCAATTGCTTACGGTATGATTGCATTTGATCAGGACATGAACATCATTTCTCAGATGATTGTGTTCTGCCATTGATCATATGAAGTCAATTTAAAGTATGCCATTGCTTTTACCTTCCTCAAATAGGAAAGCATTTTTACTTCTAGAGTTAGCTGCCATAGCTATCAAATTGTGTGTATAATAAATTGTGCTTTGTTTAGAGAGCGATAACTGTAAGATATTGCCCATTCAGAGAAAAAGTACTGAGGTTGAGATTGATGCCTGGAGCTTAATGCATCGTAGCTGCAATCAAGAGAATTTTAGACTTCTTACTTCTCCCATTACAGACCGTAACTCACAGAGTTCTCCAGACTTCCTGTGTTTGAAAAGGAGTAAGGGGGCAAAAAGAGCATTAGAAAATCCACAGACTGGCTTCACAGTCTCTACATACCACAGTACAGAAGCTTGCATGGTCAATTCATCTTATTTAGTAAGAAAACCTCTATAAAGGGGGATCTGAACCCATGGAGAAGCAGTGGGAGATGTGCATGTAGCCTCACTGCTTTGAGTTACCAGCCATGAATTCAAGCCCTCGGCTGGTATGCTACAGAAGCGTGCACATTTTTCTACCTGTGTTGCCTGGCTCTTCTTTGGTACGAGTTATCCTATACAATCCTGGAACCCAGCTACAATTTAAATGGCACCTGGCTTTCTTATAGACCTGGTCCAACTGAGGCTTTAGGTGAATTCCCAAACCATGGCAAGGGACGGTCTGTGCAGGAACGCTATCTGCTGCAAGCCGGTTAAGGAGTAACACGGGCATGGCTTTGTTTCCCCTTTGTACTTGTGAGGCAATTTTACCCATTTATTGTGCTATTTCAGAACCTTTGAATAATTAGCAGTAAAATAAGTATTATCCTTAAACTTTAGTTTCTGATTAAAATACACCTGTGATTTCTGATTTTTTTACCTTGTAAAGCAGACAGGCATCTTCTTCTCACCCCCCTACCCAACAGACCTTACAGTGTCAGTGTAACAGATATATAAGAAACAATATAAAACAAAGTCCTTGTTCTTGTTGATCCACGAAAGGAATTAATCTTTATGGTCAGATGATGCCGATGCCTACTGCTACATTTTTGTTTCACCACTGAAGGTGTAGTTCTGTGATTGGAAAATGATTATGGGAGTTGCCAAGGGAGAAGCTAGCAGTCTTTCAAAAGCAGGTGGTGTAAGAGGCATTATCGGAGCCCTTCTGCCCGTGTGTCTTCAGGTCCAGTGTAAAAGGCCACGGGCCTTGTGTCCGAGATGCAAAGTGCAAATTGAAAAAAACTCTTCCAAGCGGTAAGACATGCCATGCTTCTCATACTCTCATTTTCCTTGTGATGTGCTTGTGTAATCTTAGTCTCCATGGCTGCCAAACAACTGCAGCAGACTGGGAGAGTCCTGGCCAGACAGGACCAAACACTAGCAGATGCTCAGCAGTGGTGGTGGCGCTGCTCTCTGTCATGATGGGCAGTCGTGGAGGGCACGCTCGTTTACTTTTGCTGGCAAAGAATCAAGGAATTCACAAATTTTTATTAATGCGGTGATAAGAACGTATTAAAACTTTGTGGGTTTACTATCACGCCAATGCCCCTTGGAGCTTTAATTGGGCACTGAAATCCTGTCTGAGGACACTTGCGTTACCTGGGGTTGTTAGAGGCTCTGCAGGCTGGCTGTTCCCTCAGACCACGTCCAGAGCTGCTGCAAGGTGGTAGGTTAGTAAGGAGGTGCAGTAGCCCTGCCTAGGCACACTCTTACTGTCCTTAACCAGATCTTGCTCTGGATAATATCTTGCCTAACTGTAAGTAAGGATTAAGCTTCTTGAAGACTCAGAAACTGATCCAGCCTTCACTGGAATCAGGGGGAGCCTTTCATGCTTGGATGAGATGCTCAGGTACCCTTTGAGGAATGGCTGTTGAAGACAGTGAGGTTACCACAGTGAGAGGGAAGACGCTGGCTCCCATCAGTGAAGAACTAAAGAAGAAATTAGGGAAATCAGAATACAGTGTTCCTCATGGATTTCATTTTAGATGCTCTTTATGAAGATGGAGCAGCAGCAGTGTGGTTTTGTTTCATAAATGACATCTTTCACTTACAGCTTCATTCTCTTTTCATGGAAGTTCCCTCTGCTCCTGCCAGGGTGCTATAGAGAGGATTTAGTGTAAATGAGAATAAAGACCCTTATCTTTGGGTTGCGGATTAGATAAACCGATTCACCCTAGCACTGAAGGGTGGGAGAATAAGGACTTCTGACTTCTTTATGGCTTTGCTTTGTTTTTTGACTGGAACTTTTCTCGGGGCAGTTGTAAAAGTAGCGAGTGAAATACTGGCCCTGCTAAAAACAGAGTTTTGCCCTTGAGTCCAGCCCTGCCAAGGTTTCACCCACAGATTAAAACCAGATTGGGCCCTGTCTGTTCAAAGGTTCAAAAGTGGTTCTTGGCTCCACATCCAGATCATTTCCTAGAAAGCTGTATATTGATGTGATAAAGCGTCAGGGTCTGGAGCCAGAGCATATGTTATTTTATATACCCAGATGCCTGTATAGACTGCTGTTGACATTGCTGGTCAGTAACACATTATCATTTGCTATTTGTTTTTGTTGCTGATAGCAAACATTACATTAAAAAAAAAAAAGCATAAGCATATGCCTTTTATTGCTAACCAGTTCCAGGCCTGCTTTACCCTTCAGCTTTTGGCACCTTGTTTCCACCAGCTCACAGCTGCACTTTGCCAGCAGTGGAAGTGCCATGCGTTGCCCACCCCACGGTGGACAGGCTTTGCCCCATGTCTGGGGTAGCATGGGCAGCCGCTGCACTCGCTGGAAGCAGAGGGAGGTTTGCTGTTGGCTTTGGTGCTGGTATGGTTAGGCCACGGGCACAAATCTGCAAGTTCGGCATGCTGTGTTTGGTATTTTCCTGTCCCGAGTCCTCTGGCACGCTCCTCTGCCCGTAGCATTTGTAAGCCCTGGAGGAGCAGGTGCCTTCTCCTGCTGCGGTGACCCGGCTGCCCTGGGATGGTGGCCAGCTAGGGCTCAGCATCACATCCAGGGTAACGAGCAGGAGAAGGGGTGGCATGAACTGCATGTCTCGCTGGGACCCTGTGCTCCCCTGGGGCGCTGCCCTGTCCAGGAGCGTCACCCTGGGATGCCCAAACTCGTTGCCCATCCCTATCATGTCACCTGGGGTAGCATCTCACGTACGGGCATTCAAGGACAGAGGGAAGCCTGGAAGAAAGTGCCCTGGGCAAAATGAGCGCCGTGGTTGTCTTGTGTGTTCATGCTGGTCTTCAACAGAATCAGAATAGCCAGGCCCATTGGAGTACGTGGCCACTGGAAGGTCACTGAGGGTTCATGGTCTCAGTATTAATGAGGCGGGCACTTCAGTCAGCTCTATTACGTGCAATTTAGATACGAGCCTCCAGTTCCTGCCTGTGTGCCCTGATTAAGGGTAACCTCCATGTATTCAATCACCCTCTCCCTGCAGGTGTAAACAGGGCAGCCTGTAGCTGTCTAACATGTCTAACACACTAACGAATGTGTCTCCTGGTGCTCTGTGCCTTGGACACACACATGTACATACACTCCAGCATACACACGCACAGCAGGCCTTTTGTGTACAGAAAGTGCCTTTTTGTGGTCTTTCCCAGAGTACCAGAGTGATTTGCACAGTGTACATTAATAACTTACTCGCTAAAACACATTAGCATCATACAGAAAGGGAATTTTTAGAGGTGATCTCACTTTTAAAGCACAGTGCTAGACAGGAAAGAAGCAGCGCGAAAGACAATTGCACTGCTCTGATTTAGTAACAGGAAAGTATTTGCCTTTAATTAAAAACCACGTGCTCTTAAATTCTGATTTGGGCATGATCTTTTCAAAATTAGGCAAAAAACCTAGAACTGCAAGCCCTAAAGGTAAAAAGACTACAAAGGCACTTCCGTGCTTTGTGTGTTTACACTGCTTGTTGTATACATCATGTTTGAAAATACATCGTTGTACGCGCCTTTTGGTCTCATATGTCTATTGTTTTCACCTCGGAATATATTAGTTGACAGGTATCCTAGCCCACAGCAAGTTGGAAACCGCAGGACAGCTACTGATTGCTGGTGCTACATTGCTCTGAGAGAAAAAGACCTGTGTAGCAAGAAGGACTATGACTGAATCTCTGAAGTTCTTACACATATTGGTGTAGCCACCATCATAATGTTGATTAGGTTATAAAATCAAACAGCAGGCTGAATCGACCATCAATCCTTATAAAACTTTCATATTTGTTTTCCAAATAGGTGGAGGAGAGAGTCAACAGCCATATTCACTGGAGCAGTGAGCCAAATTGCCTTGACAGGAACCATTATTCACTTGCACCTTTGATGGCAGCAGCCAGGTAGGAGAGCAAAGAAGGGATGGGTTTGAGTGAACTGAGGGAGCAGGGTTGGCTGAATATTATATTATTCTCAGAAGGCTTCATGTAGAAGTCACTCACGTTGAAATACTGATTATACATCCTTCTGTCACAACTGAAGTTGGCTCTTGCTGAAATCAGAGGCATTTCTCTTTTGGGGCAGGTTATGTTTCTGTTCATTTGGAAGTGCTGTCTTTGCTTTGTCCACATATTTGGCTTGACACTTTCCCCTCTCTATCCAGTTCTTGCATCAAGCATCCAGGGAGCACGCTTTTTGAACCAAATAAACAGAAAAACGTTCTTGTAAAAATACAAGAAGAAATGGTGGGTGGGTTTTTGATATCTGAAACAGGTGGGTTTTGGTTTGGGTTTTTTTCATTTTTAAATTGTCCTAAAGTATAAATTGGTGATTTCTACTTGACCATCTTGCCATTTCAAGTGCACCATTGGTGATACTGTTCAAGGTTTATTTTTCCTTCTGGGTCTTGAAGACTTGAGCACATATAAGTGATGACACTGTAGTATTATGACACCCAAGCTACCTTAAAGTTAGTTGATCCCTAATGGCAGTCTTCCTATGGCATCAGATAGTTCAGAAGCCAGTTTATCTTGTCAAGAAAAGGTCTGTTTTCAGGTACTCATTGCAGCTCCATGTTTATTTGGGTTGGTAGTCACAAGTTGGACAGGTTTCACGTTGACTTTGTCTCAAAAACTGCGCCTGTGTGCAGTACAGACTGCACTACTTTTGCTGCTGTAGGAGACCTGAGGCACTGAGAAGCTCCTCTTCTCTAATCTTTTCTATACTGGCACATCCTCGATGGTCAGAGAATTATGTTAGCCCTCGGGATTTAATGAAACTGGCTTGAAATAGTGAAAAGTTCAGAAAAAGTTTGATCCTTCTCATCGGCTGCCTTTTTTTTTTTTTTTTTAATTGTCCAATATTTATCTGCAACCATAGGAGCTAGGCATATAAGGAAGACACTAGAGATTCTCATGTGGTATCATGACCACAGAAGAAGGTGTTCAAAGAAAACACAGAACTTACTTTGAGATAACCCCCCCCAGTATTTTCAGACCTATGTAAATGATGTTGGACTTACGTTTCGTTCTATGTATGAACAGAAGGAAGGAATGGAGGGAGTTAAATTGAGGTGGGCTATCCCTGGACCCTTTGCTCAAACCTGGAGCTGATCCCAAATATTCTGCAGTGCAGGACGGTGCTATATGGGATATCTCTTCTTATGGATCCCTCTCTGAGTCCCTGCAAGGGATGTTGCATCTGTCTGTGTGGCAGTCTTTCCCTTCTGCAGACCGAGATCTTTCCCTGCAGCCTGGGACCAGAGCTGGGTGGGTGAGAGGGGTGCAAACCGATGGCCGTTGGCAGGGGTGTTACCAATGGACATGTCGGCAAAAAAACAAGGCGTCATCCCTGCCAGAGGTCCTGGGGAATTTATTGTGACAGTTACGCA
>NW_009260493.1:4103665-4113406 GCF_000687185.1 Egretta garzetta
GGAAAACAAACTGTCCTCATGCACCCCTGAGCTCCGTTGCCAGTTTGGGAAGCATTAACAGCGTGTGAAATTTATAAGCAGGAGTAATGGAATACTCCTGCAGTACAGAAACCCAGCCACGTCCTGACTCACCAGGCAGGATTTAAGTGGAAAACTGAGAACTTTGGTACACAAGAGAGTGGCAACCATCCTCTGAAATGGGGTTTTAGTATAAATTTTTCAGGTTTCATTAGCGTGTAACTTAATGGTACTTCTGTGCATTGGGCCCTTATTGCTGTGGCTCTCTTGTACGCCGAGAACTCTCCCCGATAATGTGTCAGCCGAGTAATGGCGCGCTTTACTTTTTTGTTTGGAACAATTGAATTTTAGAATAGGTGCTCTCAATTAATGTAGTTCAGACCAATGTTATTGTAACTATGCTAATATGTATACCGCTACCTTGTGTGCTAAGGATATTAAGGCAAGCACTTAATACTGGTGGGGTAGTAAATACACCGTGTGAGCTAATAAAAGGCTCCCATTAAGAAACTGAACCCTATTACTGCCTACACTGCAGGTGAAAGCTTGCAGTCTGATTCCCCAGCTAGATATGGGGCGATAGGAAGGCACATTTTCTCTGAAGGCCAGAGCAATGCCATGCTGCCAAACCAGAAGTCCCAGGCACCCTGCAGGGGATGATTCTTGCAGCAGAGTGATTGCACAAGCCGTGGTGCGGAGGACTAGCTGCTTTATTTGGGCTGAGGATCCTTTGAAGACACTGGTCCTGATTCTCTACTGCCCAAAACCTTTTGCTATTTATACCTGGGTAAAGTGAATGCGGAGCGAGCATCAAATGCCACTACCCTAGCGCTAAAGGAGCTGTTATCCACTTTGCCCAAATATAAATGACTATGCAAAGGGTGAAGCAAGTTCAAGGTCTCTCTTTTTGTTATGACATTGCCCCTAGGTCCTGCCCCTCATCGCTGACGGTGTGAAAGGGAGGAGGCTGTGTCTTTGTGGCGGTTTGAGCTCAAGATGTGCAACTCAGGGGGAAGCAGGAACACTCATTTCTTGCCCCGCTGTTAGTCAGAGAGGGGAAAAACATCTTTCTTCTTCCACGTCCAGGAGGTGGTAGGGCAGGGTGGTGGGACAACAAATCCCTTTGCTAGTTGTCTGGCAGCCTGGGGTGGGAAGGAAGAGACTTGGAAACATCCAGAGGACGCAGAAATGGGCGCTGAAAAGTCTCCCGGTTCCCAGGCACAAAATGCCACCGTGGCTGAACCACTGCCCTGCGCTGCCAGTGCCCAGGCGCTGGTGGGGCTGCTGGGGGTGCGCTGCTGGGGGTGTGTGCCTGCGGGGCGGCAGGCATGGGGGTCGCCGCGGGCTGGTGCCGGATGAGCCGTGGAAAAAAAAACTCCCACGTCCGCCGCAGCCGCCACCATGCCAGCCCTTGTCCCCTCGGGACACCCTTCTGCTGGCGAGGAGGTGCGCTTGCGGTGCAATGTTTTTCTTCTGCTTATTTCAGAGGTCCTCCCCAAAAAATAAAAATCATGACTTGTTTAGTGAAATCTAGCAACTTGGCTTCGTTCTTGCCCTGTGCACAGATGTGCTTCATGCATCTCCCGCGCAGCCACAGACGGCTATGTGATAGCCGGCAGCGCGTTAACATGCCATGTATTGGAAGGACATGGTCCTTGAAATCCTCTGGCACTGCAAGCTACTGCTTTCAGACTAGAACAGAGACAGATAAGGATACCGTGAAGGAGAAATTCGGCATGGCCTATTATAAAATTGAATCCTTAAAAAAGTAGGATACTTTTGGCAGTATTTCATATCTTGTAAATAGAACCCTATATATTCATGCATATTTTAAGTAAATATAGTGTACTGCAATTTCTGCTATCTCAGCAAATATCTTGGTAGAATCATTTAAAAACAGAACTTTTTTTTTTTTTTTTTTTTTTTTTTAGCCAGCACTACACCAATTAAATAGCAATGCTGACCTATGTTAGGCATTCTGGGCCAGGATCTGCCAGCTGTATACCTGCTGAAGGCAATGAAGATGCTCAGGAGCTGACCTAGCACAGGGTGAGATTATTAGCAGCAATGCATGCTGCTGTGGAAGGGACCCGTTTAAAAAGCAAGAGATGCAAATCGTTTGAATTACAGGCAGCAGAAAGGATTCTCTATAATGCCTAGATAAACCTCTATTTATGTGGCTGTATCATTTCATAGAAACATAGAACGGTTTGGTTTGGAAGGGACCTTTAAAGGTCATCTAGTCCAACCCCCCTGCAATGAGCAGGGACATCTTCAGCTGGATCAGGTTGCTCAAAGCCTCGTCCAACCTTGGATGTTTCCAGGGATGGGGCATTTACCACCTCTCTGGGCAACCTGTTGCAGTGTTTCGTCACCCTCATTGTAAAAAATTTCTTCCTTATATCCAGTCTGAATCTACCCTCTTTTAGTTTAAAACCATTACCCCTTGTCTTATCACAACAGGCCCTGCTAAAAAGTTTGTCCCCATCTTTCTTCTAAGTCCCCTTTAAGTACTGAAAGGCTGCAATAAGGTCTCCCCACAGCCTTCTCTTTTCCAGGCTGAACAACCCCAACTCTCTCAGCCTGTCCTCATAGGAGAGGTGCTCCAGCCCTCGGATCATCTTTGTGGCCTTCCTCCACAGGAAGGACCCACTCCAACAGGTCCATGTCTTTCCTGTGCTGAGGGCTCCAGAGCTGGGCAGAGGGCTCCAGGTGGGGTCTCACCAGAGTGGAGTAGAGGGGGAGAATCACCTCCCTCGACCTGCTGGCCACACTGCTTTTGATGTAGCCCAGGATACGGTTGACTTCCTGAGCTGCAAGCATGCATCATGTCCAATTTTTCATCTACAGTATCCCCAAGTCCTCCTCCGCAGGGCTGCTTCCAGTCCCTTCATCCCTCATCCTGTATTGATACCAGGGGTTGCCTCAACCCAGGTGCAGGACCTTACACTTGGCCTTGTTGAATTTCATGAGGTCTGCATTGGCCCCCTTCTCAAGCCTGTCCAGGTCGCTCTGGATGGCATCCCATCTCTCAGGCATGTCAACCGCCCCACTCGGCTTGGTATCACTTACAAACTTGCTGAAGGTGAACTCGATCCCAATGTCCGTGTCATTGATGAAGATATGAAACAGCACTGGTCCAAATATGACCCCTGAGGGACACCGCTTGTTGCTGATCTCCATCTGGGTATTGAGCTGTTGATCACTACCCTCTGGATGTGACCATCCCACCAATTCCTCATCCACTGAACAGTCCATCCATCAAATCCATATATCTCCAAATTAGAGAGAAGGATGTTGTGGGGGACTGTGTCAAAGGCCTTACCGGACTCCAGATAGATGACATCCATAGTTCTTCCCTTGTCCACTGCTCTAGTCACTCCATCATGGAAGGCCATTAGGCCATTTCTCCAAGTAACCTGCCTTTTGTTAGGGATAGGGGGGTCATAATAGTATAACTGAACCACACGTGATGGGATTAATTTTATGTAACTTCCAATACGTGTATGTGCCTCTTCACATTTTTATTTCCCTCTGTCTAAAAATATCCTAAGGTTACAGATTCAAGGCTTACAGCTGCAATGAAGACATAGAGTGAACAACTGC
This sequence comes from Egretta garzetta, assembly GCF_000687185.1. Lineage (NCBI taxonomy): Eukaryota > Metazoa > Chordata > Aves > Pelecaniformes > Ardeidae > Egretta > Egretta garzetta. The sequence goes on from NW_009260493.1 coordinate 4,107,290, forward strand.
AATTTTACATCTGCCAGTGACATATATGCAGAATTACTGTAACACGCCATGCTCTAGTAATGCTAAATTAAATATTTCAACATCTAAACAAGACACTATAGTAGTATGTTGGTCTTTGAAAGTAATCTTGTGAATCTTGCTTTTTGTTGCTCTGTTCATATCAGAAATTTGAAGAATTTACATTTTTAAAAAATTACATAATATCCAGTGCCCTGTGCAAATCCGTGTGAGCAAAGTCTCTTGCTCACTGACGCTTCGCTAAAAAGTTCCGAGACTGCAAAGTTTCAGCCAGCTGGGAATCTCAGATCCATGCTAGCAGTTATCTCCAGATGGCTGTACTCTTATTTCGTACCAAGCCTTCTAGCATCTCAGCGTTTGCATGTTTGGAATGATGATGTATACTGTTCCACTTGTTTTTGCCAGAAAATGTACAGGGCATTGTCTGATAAGTTTTGACACATGGTATAGCTCAAAGAAGAGGTGGGAGAGAGAGTGGGGGGGGAGAAATGGGGAAAGGAAAGGAGTAAGAAAATGCAGCAAGAAGAGTTTATGTCAGTGTAATGAATTCAGTCTGACTGGCAAATACCATTTGACTGCAAGTTGTGAATTTCATTGAATTTGATCCAAGAAAGACACAGCTGAGCAATCTGCAGGAAGCAATCTTTTCCTAGAAGTATGCAGCTCCAAACTGTACAAATTCTTCCACTGGTCGTAAAATGTCTGTGCACCACTGAACCTGTGTAATCGGATACTTTTGAAGAGAAAGTAGTGCACTGAGACAGTCAACTGAAGAATAACAAAAAATATCATTGAATGTAGAGTTTTGAAAGAAGAAAACCTACATAATTTGAAGTTGGCCAATGAAGCCCTACTGGTAAGGACAGTTAATCATTTCTGGTGCAGCTGTTTCCTGACATTTCTGCAAAATGTTGTGGAAAAATTAATGAAGGTTCGTTCAGTAATGGTTTCAAGCTTGGCTAGTGGAAAATATGACAGTATTTCCATCGTCAATTAAGAACAAGCAAGGCTTTTTTTTTTTTTTTTTTTCCGTAGGGGAAGTGGTATGCAGTTTGTACTGCACAGGAAACTGTAGACTTGAGAGCAGCTGTGTGATAGTAACAGGTATGCAGAGAATATGGCGAAGAGCCTGGGCCCTCTTCTCTTATCACGTGCTTCAGTCTAGTAGAACTCTCTGTTATACACTGGAAAAGACAGCTTACACTATCTAGCACGTGGGGTATTCCTTCGAGTGTCCGACTCTGAAAATAAATGCCCTTCTTGTCACTTCAGTAACAAAGCTTGTATCAATAAGGTTTTCATTGTGGTTGTATTGTATTACTGTCATGTCCCCAAAGAATAACTCCTTTAGGTGGAGGGATGCAGGATTTTTTTGACTGATCTCCGAAATTCCCGTTGCTTGCAATTCAATCTCGGCACGTATGACTTTCACAGCCATGCAGCGCGCCTTGGTGAGCATGTGTGGTTGCTGTGCTCCCTGGGTGGGGGAGCCACTTGGTGGGTAGGGGTAGAGGGGAACTCGTCAGCCTGGTGTGCGGTATGGACATGGGCTGTGCACGCGTGCAAACTCGGTATCATACCTGTGTACGTAGTGTTGCAGACAGCCAAGAAGGCATGAGGTTTAGAAACACGGGCATAGCCGGGGGGTGAATTCCCATCGCAGACCAGCATAGCTGAAGGTCACCGTAGCAGCTGAGCGGTGACCTCTGTCCACTCCTTTACCTTGTAGCCTGCAGGGCCTGGCAGGCGGCCAGCTGCTGACAGCCTCCTCAGTGGCACCTTGGGGCTCCTGCCCCTGCCACAGCCCCGCTGTGCTTGAGCTCCTCTGGCCCCGCTCGGTTTGGGGGATGCTGGATGCGCTCTACTATTGAATAGGCTATATGGGACGGAAGGTAGTCGGGAAAGAGACAACGTCTACTCTTGAGAGTAAGTTGTGGAGACCAGTCCCCTGCAGTCAGTAGAATTAACTCTTTTACTCACAGGGATCTACATCTCATTTTGTGTTAAAAATGCATTAGTATGAAAATACAGGGCTGGTACAGAAATACTGTAAATCTCTGCAAATGTGTAGGTGAACGATTTAGGTGCTTAGTACCTTTCTGGACTGTGAGGGGCTGTACAAGCCTGCCTATTCTAATAGCTTTTTTTTCTTCCTCTGACTTTCTGAGATACATTGAGCCCTGCCATAAATACGATTTCTAGCCTGTTTACACAGTATGATGATTCACGCTAAAGTGGCTGATAGAAAGAAGATGTGTTATAATGAACGGCTTATGCTTTTCTAATATTGCTCTGTAAAGGAGATGCTTACTCTGTGATCATCCCACAAATTTAGAAGACCCTTAGCAAGCTCACTAAAAATGTTTGTCTTACTCTCTGTAATGTTAGCTGCAGAGCGTGTAGTTCTTATTGATGGGTTTAAGCCAGTGTAAAACAATCAATAACAATGGAGTTACATCCATGATTTGTGACCACTCACATAACCACATAAAGTCAGCCCCAAGTTCTCTCTCTCTGGTGCAGTCTACCGTGAGGAGCCTCATTTAGGACTCCCCCAAGCCTGCAATCCCTAGTGCAAGTAAACATGTTGCTGAAGTCAATGGCAGCTTTACCCATATCACACCATTAGGGACAGCTTATATGTAAGACCCTGTAATTAGTCTTGATTTGGGACAGTAAAGGATTAATCCTTCAGGCATCCCATCCGTAACCATGTGCATACTGCTGCTGCGGTCAATACACTGTCGTGCCTGCAGTGGGACCACGCGTGTGTTGCAGGGTATGCATGGGAGTAAGGGAGAGATGAGGGCTCTGCTCTTGCAGTTTATCTGATGTGGGAAATCTGAGGGCACTGGGTCAGACATGAGCTGCTTTTAAACTTCTCAGCATGAGGGCTGTGCCTACAGCTGCTTAGGAATTTCCCATAAAAACAATTTGTCAATTGAAAGCGGAATTTCCACAAGAACAAGTTTTCCACTGGAAAATCTCCATATTGCTATTTTTATGTTTTTGTTTTCCCATGGAAATCTCTGAATGAAATACTTCCCTTTAAGTCACCTTGCTCCATGAAGAAGATCTTCCATTAGCTGAACTGAGTTAAAACAGTTTCAGTTACTGTTAAATAGCATCTGCCTATTATTCCCTCTCGTCTCATGGCAAATGACAGTAGAAAAACTTTATGCTGAAGAAGTTCGTGTGGGCAGGTCACCTTGACAGTCCTCCATGTCTCACACTGTATTGCAGTCACCCTTGTGAAAAAGTCTACTAGCTATTGAAAAGAAAAAAGTCAGAGTGAAACAGAATCTAAAATAGAGGCCCCAAACCCTGGGAAACCAGAGGAGCCTTGGCCATTCGTGCTCTTGTATCTTTGCTGTTCAAACTCAGTTTCCCAAATTTTTTGTGTATTTTTTACTGGTTATTTAAAGCATCTATGGGGGTTGTAAAACTCTTGGATTCCATTTAAGATTAATGGGGAATAAAAAGTAAGTGCATTTAAGTGACTGTAAAATTGGCTAAGGTCACACGATCAAAGCGCTTGAAGGACTCCCACACACGTCTTGCTTTATTGCCAGCCCTAACTGTCCCTATGAAAGCCAGCTGGGTAATGGCTGGGACCTTACTGTAGGTGACTGGACACCTGGCGCTGAGCATGTGGGAAGGGAGAGAGGAATGCTGCTGACACCACGGTGTTCACTGAATCACACAGTGACCTCTTATGGATGAATGTTAAAAAAGAATGACTGTGCACACCACTTTTACTTTGTAAAGTAACAGTTTGAAAGGATCCCCAAGATTTGTAGTAGATGCTGTGTTCTCCTCACGGTGGCCAGACTTCTATGAATCTTTTTCTCGCTATCCCTCATTGGTTTTTCATCCTGTTCTCACTGAGACATGCAGCCAGTTCTACTCGAAGCACTGAACCTTTGGCTGTGTTGCATCATGACCAGCTGGCAGATTGGATGATCGTGGCTAGCGGCATGCACAGAGCACTAGCCCCTGCTGTCCCCAAGGGAAGCATGTCCCCCAAAAGGAAATGGGATGTACCAGAAAGCACGCTGCGTGACAGCCCCTGCGCCGGAGGAAGCTCGCTATCTACACGAGGCTGAAGGCTGGTGCAGATTTCCTCACCTCGTGCATGCAGGAAGCAGCATGGCAGATGTCTGACTTCCCTTGAGGCAGCCTCCTCCGTGCTTCTCAGAAAGGCATGGGAGTTGTGGTTAAATATTACAGTCTAACCTTTTACTTGCTCGGAGCCCAAACAGGAGCTAAGTAACTTTAAACCAGTAGCTCCATTATAAGTATCTGTTCCACGGGATGAAGGGCAGTTGACTCTCGATCAGGTTGTATCCTCCAAATGAATGACTCGGAGTGAAAATCCTGGGCTACCCTTCCCTACAGCAGAGCCTGGTGCCAGTGCATCTAACGAAACAGATAAGTGCAAACGTCCTCCTCTGTCCCTCATCCTGCTCCTCTTGTAGGATTCTCCCTATTTCCCTCTCCCTCTTACTCTGTCACTGGTTTGTTTTGGCCATCATAATTTTCACTGGGTAGCCTGAATCAGATTTCTGAACGCTGACTGCTGGATCTGAGCCTTCTCACTTCTGGGAGGACAGGAGCAACAGCTTACGAAGAACTCGCTTGGCTGTGAAATCAGGAGGGCTTTTTGAGAGCTGCCTTAGCCATTAGCCACTCCAGCATCCCCGTTCTCACCAGAAGGTGCTGGGAGCCCCCTCCCCCCCCCGGCCCCGAACCCTTCTGCTTCCCCACTGCTCAGTTGCCCTGGTGTTGCTGAGGACAAAGGTGACAGATCTGAATTGAAAGAAGAAGCGGCACATATAGATTGGTAATTTATTCTTTATTTAAATACGTCAAAAATTACCATTAGGATATACCAGTATAACTCCTTGGCATTTGAGGGAATGCCAAATAGACTTTCCATGCTGCCAGCGAAGACTTAATTGTCGCTGAGATGCTGGATACAGTTTCAAAGGTAACACAATGTGACACCACCATTTCCACCTGTGTACTGTCCTCTGGGAAAAAAAGTATAGCCCACCTCACTTGTAACCCCCTATACTAAAGGAGGCAACATTCTTCAGTTGTAATTGAAAGCGGAGATTTCATTCACCTGTTAGAATTTGAAGACTTAGTGAAGGAGGGATCATAGCAATTATTCAGACCATTTGGCAAGAAAAAAACAACTGGCAAAACCTACATCGGTGACAATCAGTTGCATTTCACAGTTGCATTGCAAAAGCTACGAACGGCCTCGGTTCTAAATTTAAGATAGGCAGAAATTGTTCTGTTTAGCATGTCCTAAAATTATCCAGCACAGAAATACTTTGGGGAAGTGTAAAAATTCATTCTCAAATTTTAAAAAGGCAGCTTAAAGGGGAAGGAATGCTGATGTGGAAGTATTAAATAAATGCCATCTCGGTAACAATTTTACCAAATGTAGGGAAGAGTCATACACTTCATGTCCTTGTTAGAAGATTCTTGGAGAAAATACTCCCACTCAGATAGAAATTCACTGTAAACAGCTCTCTTGCTGTTGGAGTTGATGTACTTTTGAGGATGCAGTGGCTCTTAGAAGGAGCAGAGCGTGTTGTGCAATAAGGTGACCTTATGTTGCATAGACACTTCCAGTTTTGGAATGTGAAGTGTCTGAAACTGGGAGTGGGTGGACAAGAGGTGGAGCCAGCCAGGAGCCTGGGTGGCTGCGTTTCTGAGAAACTCTCTTCTGCTGGTGAGTACTGCTAATTTGCCAAGCATACGGTGAAAGCCCTGAATAGTGCTAAGTTGAACCACTAAACAACATCGAGTCACAAACGGACATGGGGCTATAGGGTGATATTTTGGAAGTTAAGCATGTAAAACTTAGTTGAAAACAAGGCTTGAATTCTTTCAGACCCGAAACCACAGCCTCCCAATATGCGTCAGAGACTCTTGATGCTGCAGCGAGGTCAGCTTCCCTCCCCCCCCACCTGTGAGTCAGGACAACTCTATTAAAGGAAGCTTTTATTGGAAGCTGTCAATAGAGAGGTAGACAACATGCAGATGGTGAGGACACAGTGGGGAAGAGGTTGGATCCTGTGCCTG
>NW_009260493.1:4113437-4118145 GCF_000687185.1 Egretta garzetta
AAGACCATTTTTCTGGAGAACAGAGGGATACTGAGGAAAGAATAGTATTTAAGCGAGAGGTAGGTTTGCCTGATTTCACCTTCTCTCTAATTAAAACTAGGATTCAGAGTCCACTCAAGCTGGCATTGTGTCCATTTCTCAAGGGGGACAAAGGCTAAGCTTCTTGTGGGCTCGATGCCCTCAGTGCTTGTCCACAGTTCCTTCTGTATCTACTTTTGCTGAAAATCATGGCAAAATAGTCCTAGAGCAGCTCAGTTCCCTGCAGAGAGAAAAAGAAAGCCAAGGAGGAAACAGATAGCATTGGACGGATGGGAATTTCAGCGGTGTGATCTGGATTTTCAGGCAACGGAGGCACTTTTTGAAACAGAAACTTTCTGTGGGGTAGTCATGCACTTACTCGTTCCGTTGCTATAAATCCAGACCTGCTCGTGGGTGGATTAACACTACTGGAACTTAAAAATGTCAGTGAACAGTGCTGTCCCATTTATACGAGTTGCTCCTTTAACTTTTTTCTTCTTGCTTGTTACTGCTGTTACTACCTGGACTGCTCTAGCAGAGTGTTAGCATAGATAAAATTCCTGTAACAAGCAGCATTTAAACGACTGGGACCTGTGGTTTTAGATGTGCTCTTCTTTTAATTCTAGCAGGTGCTCTGCACTTCCTGAGCTCACTGCTACCAGAGAAGTATCTTGCAGCAGTTTTGTGATTAAAAAGATACCTCTAGAACTAATTTACAGTGTCGGTACTTTTATTGTTTCTATGTGAGATTGCTAGCAGAAGGAAAGAAAGCCTGGAAACCAGCCATAGTTATTTAATTCATGACCTGTTAGAAAAGAAGGTTTTGGTTTCCAATCCTGACAAGCACCCTTGGGTGAAAAGCAGAGCATGGTCCTGGCAATGCAAAGAGTTGGCCTCCCTGACCCCTCGGCACACTGGGCAACATTGCATTTCAGTGATTTTCCTGAGAGCATCTTGTATGGAGTTTTCCGCTAACTTGACGACTTATGCTTTGGTCTGATCCACTTTCCATTCCACTGGTGGAATATTTCTATTAACTTTCCCACGAGCTGATTCAAACTGCATAAAAAGGGGAAAAAAGAAGTTACTCTTCTTTGCACCTTTAATTTTCATGTCAGTGTTAAGATTTGGATTTGAATCCATGGGTGATGCGTTTTATAAGCAATCTCCGAAACGCTCTGTTCCTAGAGATGTAAGTAACCTTTTTTTTAAAAAAAGTTAAAAACAACTGGATGCACTTGTGGTGCCCCTCTGACTGCCAAGCATTCATTAGCAAACACTCAGGCAAATGGACCTCGTTATGCAGATATGTCTGATCCTGTATGTGTATGTACCTGTGGAATTTGAGTTTGAGAAAACAACCTGCTTTTGGTAGACTTGCTGAGGCAGGTATCTGCCTGAAATTAGATTTATGCTTTCCATTCAGAAAGTGTCCAGGCTAAAAATGGCTGCAAAGGAAAAAGAAAAGGAAATACATGTTCTTAAAGTGTAAAGCAAGGCAATGGTTTATCCAAGCTCTATGATGAGGGCAGGAGGGGGTGGACAGACAAACCTGAGCACAGCAGCGTGGGCTCCCAGAAGGGACACGGGGCTGCACCTGGGGGCCACTGCAACAGGCAAAGGGAGTTCCTGGGCGCCTTGGCGGGACTTGCTGCCACCTTCACCTGTAGTGTGATTCAGCAAATTGTTTCCCCGTTGGACAAAATGGAAGTGTGCTTCCTCTGCCACCTGCCTGGTTGCCTGCCGTCCAAACCTCCTCTGAGCAGCCAGCAGGAAGCGTGGCTGCCTTTGACCTCTGCTGGCCTTTTTCTGGCCTTCCTCTGCACTTTCTGTCCAGGTCCTGGTGCAGTCAGGCTGCAGGAAAGCGATGTAACTGCCAGCGTCACCCGGATGTCACGTGAAACTGCAGTTTGGTTCACACCAGTTCTGTTCTTGCTACTTTTTTTGCTAAGCCAGTTTATATAGAATATAAAAGTCCAAATCCTATCTTGAGATTAGATTTGACGTCCTTGAACAGATCAAGGAGAGAAATAAATTGTTACCCTGAAGAAAGCTATGAAGAAGAATATCAGACTGATAGCTTCTTTGCTTTTAAGTTTTGCTGATCGGAAATCAGAGGCTGAATTTTGGATCAAACATCCGTAGCGGTTTTGCAATCAAATACTCCCAGCTTGTGAAGATGCAAACAGCAGCTCCTCCAGCTTGCTCTAATGAACCGGCAGCTCTTTGTTGGTGCTAGCAGAGCAATTAGGCTCCCTGCTAGAAGAGCGGGGTTTGTTACGCAGTTGCATCTGAGTGATTTGGGTTATTTTACTCAAGCAGACCTCACTGATCCACAATTAAAATGGTGTTTTCATCTCACACTTAGAGGTTGAGAAAAAGCTTTTGAAGATCTTAGTTGCTCTGATGATGAGCTTGGTAGAGGAACAAAATCAAACAAGGGTCTTTTGTTGCAGCAGCTTGGTCGTGACTGAGACAGTTGGCGACTTCATTACAGCAAACATGTAGGTGGCCATTCTCATGTTCTGAGATCCAAGAGAGGAGCTGTGACTTTACTGACACCTTTGAGGGGAGTGGAGTCAATCCTTTGCAGAAGCAGGGTCATGTCAGCTGTGCCGTATGCAGCAGGCGCTGACAGTGAGCCCTTTCCTCTCAGCTGCTTTGAAGTTACAGGCTCTGTCTTTCTGGCAGGATCAGATCTGTGTGGTGTGATCGCCCTGGGTTCAGGCAACTTAAAATCTGCCCATAATTTTTTGCATCTGTTTGATGGTGGTATTTATAGCTCATTTTTACCTGTGCTTTCTCTTCAGTATAATAGTTACCAGCAGCCTTCCTTGCTGGTACTGGTTCAGCTCTGAGGCAAGTGCTGGATGTAATTGGGAGGCCGATTAAGGTGAGATCAGCTCTTGAAACCTGAGTTGCGTTAATGATGAAACCTGAGTTTTGTTAATAATACATCGTAATTATTACCGCCGGCAGGGCAGATATCTCCTATTTCTCATCTTTTAGCTTGAGGATCCTAGTTACAGTGAACTGTTCGACTTCTCGGCCGTTCCGCCCCTTGCTCGAGTCTATGAAAGGAAGGTGTCCCATCTCCTCCACCAGATCTCCGTCCGAGCTTCCCCAGGTAGGGCAGTGCTTCCACTCAGGTCGGTGCATTGCACAAGCTGGGGTGCAAAGGGGCCGAGAGGAGGATGCGTGATGAGCAGTTGAAGCAGCAGAACGTTAATAATACAGGACACCTAATTGGACCTGCCCTTTCGCCCAGCAGTGAGGACGTATGTCAACGCGCAGCAGGCACCAGGCCCATGGCAACCTGCTCCCACCTCCTACAGGTCTTCACCAGGGAAAAATTGCATTATGAGCTGAGACGCTTGCCTACGGTAATTGCCAATAAAGCATTAATCTTAACCTTTTGTAGACTGCATCTATTGCTTGCACCTCAGAGATCCCGGGCCAGATTGGAGAGGTGACATAAATCATGGTGTGCGTTACACGTTGGTGAGTGGGAGGGGAGCATACGCCGGTGAAAGTGGCACCGCACAGGGGTGGGAGGGAGAAGGCTGCGGCAGGAAAAGCGACCTGTGGCAGGATGTAGGAAGATGTGAGATAGCACAGCCCCTTGTTACTTAACGCCATATCTTCTTACTGCCTCCCGTGGCTCCCGTTGCAGCCTCCCCTGCTGTCCTGCTGCTGCCTCCGTTTAGCCATGGCGGAGTGCCCCTACCCAAGATGCGAAATCGGTGCTGCCTTCACCGAGCGTAGACTTTCATTTTGTGGAAAGTGCCGTCATGGAACCACTGTCCCACCCAAGGTTCAGGCAGCCACCATGTCCTGTCTCTCACCCCACCGGTGTCATGTGCTTGTGGAGGTGCAACTTAGGGGCTGATTTACACTCAGGAAAATAACTTTCCGACACCCACAGTTTAAATATTGGCCAATGGAGAAAGCCCATAGCAGGAACTTACCGAAAAGAAGAGCTACCGGCCTGTTTTGTTTTACTGCTACAGGTTGAACCCCATGCACCAGTACAGGCTGGGGGCTGACCTGCTGGAAAGCAGCTCTGCCGAGAGGGACCTGGGAGTCCTGGTGGATGACAAGCTGACCATGAGCCAGCAGTGTGCCCTTGTTGCCAAGAAGGCCAATGGTATCCTGGGGTGCATTAAGAGGAGTGTGGCCAGCAGGGCGAGGGAGGTTATCCTCCCCCTCTACTCTGCCTTGGTGATACCCCACCTGGAGCACTATGTCCATTTCTGGGCTCCCCGGTTCAAGAAAGATGAGGAACTCCTAGAGAGAGTCCAGAGGAGAGCAACTAGGATAGTAAAGGGACTGGAGCATCTCCCCTATGAGGAAAGACTGAGATAGTTGGGCTTGTTCAGTCTGAAGAAGAGAAGACTGAGAGGGGACCTCATCAACACATACAAATATAGCCCTAAAACAGGCTGCCCAGGGGAGTTGTGGAGTCTCCTTCTCTGGAGATATTCAAAGCCCGCCTGGATGAAGTCCTGTGTAACATGCTCTAGGAGAACCTGCTTTAGCAGGAGGGTTGGGCTAGATGATCTCCCGAGGTCCCTTCCAACCCTTGTGATTCTGTGATCTTGCCTGTGTCGTGACTGAGTGTGGTACCCGACAATGAAAACAGAAAAGTTTTCATACCCTTGAACCCCCTGTGGGTGGGCTTTGTACCAGT
>NW_009260493.1:4118161-4157394 GCF_000687185.1 Egretta garzetta
TGGGCCCTGGCTGCCCCCTTCCCGCCCCGGCTGCCGGCTGTGCCACTGCACACCCAACCCACCGGGGGGTGGATCCCACGGAAAGGTTGCCATTTCTTTCCCTCAGATTGTTTTCCAGTCAGCCCTTTCTTGGTTCTAAACTGAATTTGTGCACGGTTAAAGCTGCCTCTTGTGCGGGCGTTGAGAGGCCTGGGTGGGTGTAGGGGGCTGAGGTGTCACCTCCCCATCACAGCCCCCCTGGGACGGGGCGGCAGCACGGCCGGAGCCCCCACCACGGCACACGGCCGGCCCTGGGGTGCGGAGCTTCGGGGAGAAGGAGCCAGCCTATTCTACATGATCTTGGAAAATACCGTGTAATAACAAGTATTTTCCTAAGCGTACAGCGAAGATAGTCTTTCATTTTTCTAATATGCTTTCCTGATGTTCTTTTTTTTTAATTTCATCTTCTCCTTTGTACATTTTTCTTTTAACAGGTAAAGTCTTAAAAAGATAGGTAATATATAACTGTCACTTAAACAAAATTTCTGCTCCAAATCTGAGCGGGGGGATAGGCTGAAGTTCTGATCACTATGCTTTTTGCGGTATGTGGTCTTGTCTCCTATTATGTTTATATAAATGTACTGCCAGAGTATGGTCGTCAGTATTTAAACCTATTAATAATTATTTTTACGTTCATATTTCCTCTAATATAATAACATTTACTCTTAATTTCAGATGAAAATTAAATTGTCTGAAGAATAATATAATCAGCTGATTTGTCTTGCATCACAATGTTTATCTATTCTAGTAAAAAAATCAGTGACTTTAAATTTACTGCTAAGGCATAGGATGAAAAGATAAAACTATGATGCTGAACAAAGAATGGTTGTATCAGTGGGAATTAATCACAGCATATCAAGAAAAGAGCATGCTCTCAATTTCCCACTGCATATAATGTTAAAAATACAATCTTAATAACTTTAATTACTTTTTTTAAAAAAAAATTAAAATCAGGAAAAAGAATTATGTCAGAACAATCATTTTCACTGAATCTTCCATGTGAAGTTGGCAATGTCTTACAGCAGGCTTTCTTTCCTGTTGTACATGAGCAAAAAGGTATGGTATAAACCTGTGTGTTTTTGTTTAACCCTGGCCCCCGAACGACTGATGTGAGGTATTTGGAACCACACAGGAAGGCTGCATAATAATGAAACAAAACCCTCATGTAAGCATCAGCCAAAGGAGTCACGCTATTAAATAGAAAAACCATAATTGTAAAAAAGACCATTTCCTTGCACAACTCACGCAGAGCACTAGAAAGTTGGCATGTGTATTACTTCCAGTAGTAATATTACAGTAATATGTACTTTAAACAGTTGCAGACGTTCTTAAGAGAGTCCTTGGGACCAGGCTTGCCTTTCCTTTGAGTTAGGGGGAACAAAATTCATGTCGTGCAGAAGTGCAAAGTTGCCCTGGAAAGAGGGGTTGCCAAACTGCTAAGTTGTGGATGCACCTACTGCAATTAAACCTGTGTAAGTTTAGGGCTCCTGACACAGTCAGGTGGGGCGAGCAGCGGGCTGAAAGTGTGGTCAGCGTGGCACACCCTGAGCAAGGTGCCAGTGGTGCGGAGGTGGGCTGGGGCTTGGCGTGAGCCCTCCTGTTCCTGGCCGCAGGGCTACCCCTTGGCTGCGGCTGAGCGGGGCAGGTACGGCGCTGAAGTGACTGAGTGCCCATCTCCGCTCCTGCGGCGTGCGTGCCAGCTGCCGTGCACAGGGACAGCGCCAGCACTTTAGAGGCACATTCAGTAATTCCTCTGAGCACAGGAATTTGGGAATCAGTAATTCAAACGCGAGGTTGGAAGCGCTTCTTGATGCTGCTCGTAAGATACTGAACTGCATCACTTGGCCAGACGGTTGTTTATACTCGTGCCACTTTATTAGGCAGGGCAGGAGCGCCTTAAATGGGAGTAAGTTATCTTTGCACCCTTCCTAAAGGCTCCTTTGTGCTGCTAAAGTGATGTAAACTGGCCTCAGAGTAGATGGGACTTGCAGAACAGGGCTGTAAACGTGCAACTGCATCTCGCCAGCCTGCAGGTCTCTGTGCCTGCCCGCGGTGGGGCACAGCCTTCTCTCGAGGGCAGTGCTGGCTCAGGCAGCGGAGCTGGCATAGGACATGTCCCCCTTCCTTCAGATCCCAGAGTCTCATTTCTGGTCCCTGGAGAAGTTTGCTGGCACAGCTCTGGTTTTGCTTCTGAATCTATTTCCTGGTCCAATGGGCTGTATTAGGATGCCTTAATAGCAAACTCTCGTCTGTTTGTCACAGGGTGTCAGGATGCAAAACCCATGTGGAAGATCTACGTGGTCTTTTCACATTCAATCTTTTCATAACTGCAGTGAAAAAGTGACGATTTCAAAATCTGAATTTTCCCCCCCTCAAGTTATGTTTAGAAACAGGAAGCTGTTTTGCATAAAGGTAAGATTGTGTTTTTAACAAGAAAAGTTTGTGTTAGACCAGCTAAATATACCCACACAGTCATACTCAGTGGGTAGTCCTGGCTATTTTTAGGCTTTATTTTTGCCTCTCTTTATTTATTTATTTATTTATTTTAGTGGCACCTCCACTGTACCTTCAGCTCATAGTGAGGCACCGCTTCCTGCGCCGGTATGAAACTTGCAATTACAGGAGGAGTCAATCTTGTCAGGTGTCATTTATCATGCGTTGCAGAGGGCTGCTTTCAGCAAAGGAAGAACAAAGCTTAATAAAGAGAGAGAGAGGGAGAGGGAGAGGGAGAAGCATTCTCTTAATAATTTGCCCTTTGCAACAACAGACCCTTATCTGATCACCCACGCTCATCTGGCTGCTGACGCTGTACTTGCTTCATTAGTACGAGCTATTTTTACACCTTTTGTGTCTTTTGAGGAACCAAGTGGGCCTGCTGGCTTGTAGTGATTCACCATCTCCAGGCGAACAGGGTGTCCTCAAATCCTGCGAGGGGGGTAGGAAGGGGGAAGTAGGGGGAAGAGGTCAATTGAATAACCAAGTTAATTAATTGCATTAGGTGGTCTGAGGGGCTAAAACATTGCGCTTTAGTCTTAAGGAAAATAGCCTACGTGCTTTTGGATTGCAACGCGGGTTTTCAGATCGTTAGGAGCTATCCCAAGGAACATTTAGTAATTAATTAGTCTAAGAGTAGCTTAGTAAAGATGAAGCCCTATATGCTTGTGCGTATACTCTGTGTGTTTCCCTGTCTGTAAAGGGGCTGTTGGGGGCTGGACTAGGGGATGTTTGGGGCTTGAACTCGATGATCTTTAAAGGTCCCTTCCAACCCAAACCACTCTATGGTTGTCTGTTGTTGATGCCTTCTTCTGTCTGTAGTGTACAAGTGTCATTGGTGTATCACAAGCACCCAAGAGACTTTTGGGCCAGATTGTTACCTGATTCCGCTTCCACTTCTTGCAATGGAAAGACAGCTAAATTTGGTGGAATGTGCTAAGCATGATGCAGGAGGAGAACCCTATACGAAGTTGTCTGGAGTTTTCTAGAGCTGAGCATCAGTTGGTTTTCCTTTTGCTACACCATCAGCCCTGAAAATGCCCTCCTGGAGCCTGCTGAGCTTTTGCCCGCTGGCCGAAATTAAGATTTTTGCTGTCCTTACTTCGACATTTCCTGGGGAGGAGTGATTCGGCATCCAGTTGTGCCACGGATTAAGTACAGGATAATGGTTTCACATTGCAGGTTTCCTTGGAGTAGTTTCAAAAGTTGGTGTGATGTGGGATACAGATATGAAACTTCAAGGTGCTGTTTGTACTAGGAATGCCCTGTAATGCCGCACCCTGGTCTAGCCTTGTCTGAGACAGAGTCATCATGAAACCCGAGCAGAGTCTTTCCCAAGAAATGTTTTGGGTTTTCTTGTGTTGCACTTGCTGAGAATCTGCAACTGAGCTGCCAGCTTGGCCTGTCCCTCAAGTAACAGAGGCTTTATATGTGGATTCAGGCATTTTGGTAGACCTTCATCTTTTCAGAGGTGTTTGCTCAGGAGAGTGGGAGAGTGACGCTCATGTTAATAAATGCAGTCAATTTGGGTTTTGTAGAAAGAAACCTAACTGCGAAGAGTGAAATCTCATATATAGCTATGAAATGCAGCAGAAAGCTTATGCATATTTTACTGAATTTTTTAAGAGGTGTTCTGATGCAATTGGATGTTATACATACAGACTTTCAGTGCTTCATGCAATAAAAAGAAGGAAGTACTGAAAAATATGGCCAGAATAATTTTAAAGAGCTTTTTTTTTTTTTTTTCATTTTTCCCCTGCTAGGCATCCTGAGGCTTGTAAAGAAAGCAGCATCCTTAAATGTGCAGTCTAATTAATGTTTCTTATATTACTGCTGTAGCGGTCAGAGTCTTTAGGCAATGCTAAGTGACTAGATTTGCTACAGCAAAATGCCTGTCACTAGTCAAAACGAAACATTTTGGCTGCAGAGCAGTGACTGTTGTGACATCTGTGCGATATATGGGATTTGGGGCTTAAAAGCTGATCTCAGCTGAACTTCTAACCAAGTACTCCAAATGGATTGGTACAAAACTGCTGTGAAGGCCTGTTCTACTTTGGGCACAAAAAATGGGAAAACAAACGGTAAGAACATGCGACTGATGCTTAGCATGCACCTGGTTTTGTTTTGACATGTGGTGACCACAGGGTTTAGTAAACAATGGCAGGTTTTAAAATAAGCTTCTATAATAATTGGTGCGAGAGAAAAACAAATGCAAGCTCAGATACTATAAATGTCTTCCTATGTAATCCTTCCACGGGTGAGGGTGTCTGTCAGAGGCAGTGCATTTGCTCATTCAAGAAAGTGTTTGAAAGACGCTGATATTTTCATGTGAAAGGCAAGTGGCTTCTTCTGACATGGTGTGAAAGGAGGCATGGCTGTTCGCAAAATTTGCCGTGGTTGCATAATTAGGATTGCATAACTTTTAAACTAAAAAAGCCTCACTTCCCAGAAAATTCAGCGATGTTTTCCCTCTAAGATGAAAATGCTAGGCAAACGCCTGATATTTGCCTAATATTTCCATTTGGCAACAGAATAATAATTACTTTGTACCTAAAAACGATGCAATATTTACACACATTTTGATTACTTTTTTCCTTGGGAAAACTTGGGGAAAAGCTTTGTGGTGTCTTAGCAGGGATTTACCAGCACAGGTCTGTTCTCCCCAGCTGGTGCCCAAGGTTGCAGTGCTTGTGTGAAAATTAAAAGGCATTTCAGACTTTGCATGTGTTTTCAGTTAGGAAAATTCTTATAATCTGACAACTGTAGCCGTTCGAACTCTCCAGTGACACTGTTCTTACCCTTCTTACTGTAAATGATGTTTTATAAATCTAGAACTGACTACAATCCACATCCACACAGGAATCTTGCTCTTTGCATATCCTTTACCTTTCACAAGTGCTGCTAAATTCATAGTTTAGTTAATCTGTCCTTTATAAGGTATGAAATTTCCCTTTGTGTTTAAGACATTACTTTTTGTTGAATTGAGAAAAAATTCTTTAAATCTCAGTAATTTTCACCAGTTCTTGCAAATGCAAAACTTTCATTGCAGTCCCAATGGCATAGCATAGCATCCTTGGTTAGTGTCTGAGCCTTTGCTTTTCACAGCTTTTTAGGTATTTAGCCTTTTGGGGCCAGCATAATGCCTGTTCGTTTATATGACAATAGTTTGGGGCCGACAGCAGGGCCAAAGCTGCAATTCTTTTCTACACTGCAGGCGTGGTGGGGAAAAAAAAAAAAGTAATCCTACAAATAGTGATCAGAGACTATTTCATGCTCTTCTGGTTTGGCACGGTATTCTGTGGCTCAGAAGAAAGTGAGAGAGAGTTGAGTTTCTGCTGATGAAGAGAGCAGCCCAAGAATTAAGAGCCCAGTTCTATCTCAGCACCGCTTTGGATGCTACTGTACATTGTTAAGGTGCATTTAGTAAATATGGTTTGCTTACTGCTTAACTCACTCTTGAGAGAAACTCATTCTTGTGCAGGTTGGGACCAGGGGGATTAGGCATCATATAAACCTAATTTCAGCCATCAAAATAGTGGTTAAAGAGGACCTTGGTGGTGGGCATCTGTTTCTGAGTGTTCTCTGCCTGGGAGCTGCTCTCACTCTCCTAAGTCGCTGTGTACGACAATTCAAAAGAAAATGTTGGGGGGGTTGGAGGGAGCACACCGACTGTGGTATTTTTGTTGCCTTCTGAAATTCTAACACCACTGAAAGTGCTGTCTGTCAGATCTGCCATTGTTCTGCCATCACATTTTAAGGTCCACGTGGGAAATAATTGGTATTTTACTCATCCGTTTTCGTTTTTTAACTTGTTCCCCAAGGAAATAAGTAACAGTGTAAGAAGATTAGCAGTTTATATAATTGTCTTGTTTAGTTTCATATCTGAATAATCCCAGTCCTTTGCTTTTGTGTAGAGATAGATTCAGGATGTCCAGGTCAGAAGATGGTCAGCCAGAACAAGTAGATTTTGTATTATCCGACACACTTAAGCACCTCCGACAGACTCTTATGTGCACAGCAAGGTTAGGCAACCAGAAACAAAATATTTTCCTGATCCATTAAAAGCAATGGGATCAGAGAGATCAATTAGCTGCTAAATGACTGACAAGACTTTGTCCTGTTTTGGCATCTTTTTGATAGCAGGTTTTTGTTCAATTCAAGAAGAACTGTGATTTGTTTGCAAACTTTTACCTATATAAGGAAGTGTTTAAGATGAATTTGGCTCCTATATAGTTTTTTCTCTCTCTTTTTTTTTTTTTTTTTTTAATAGTCATCCTGTGGAAATAAGTCTGTGTTCAGTTGGACTTTGGCAACGTGAAAGCTTTTTTTATACATTTTTTCCATCCGGTAGTAATGTGTACATTGAGTATGATGCTGAAACAGGAAATAGTGATGTACTTTAAGTGGGCAATCCTTGTCATTATAGTGAAAAGGTCAGTGTTAAAGCATTTCTGCTGTAGGCTTCTTCTATGGCTTCTTAAAATACACTCAGCTTGGATTTAAGTTTTTTGGGGGGTGCTATTTTTCTATAGAGAGTGGCAATTTAAACTTATATTAGAGATACTTAACATAGCAAAACCTGAGTGTTTTCCTGCAGCTGTGCTCTAAGCATTTATGATGCAAGCCAGCATCCCTTAAAGAAAATCGCCCATGTTTTCTTACTACCGGATAATTCAACATTTATTGCAATATATGTTACGTATGTCTCTGTAGACATCTTAGAGGTGTTAGATTAGTTTATTTTCACCTTGTAAGAAATAACCTCAGCTATTTCATATGTAGGATGTAAGGCCCTAAACCTAAGTGATGTGCGATTCTGTTTGGTTTTGTGAGGAATAAATCTAGAATTATGTCCTTGGATTTGCGACTCATTGCTTCAGATTCATACCAGGATAATGTAGAGCAGAATTTGGCTCTTACTCCTACCTGCTGTTGGAATGATTTGTCTTCTTTTAGTCGCTCTGAGTCAAACCTTGTATCTGTTCAAAGCTCCTTGCGGTCTCTTGTTTCATACCTGATTTTTCTGTAAGGTCACCACAGAAGGGGTATAGTGTGGCTGACCTCTGATTTGGTCGAATCACATTCAGAGGAGGGAAGGAGAGTCTTGTTCTTCTTCACAGCATGTACCCATTGACATTTATATGAAACATTTGGGACAGGTATAAGTTCCTACAGTTAAGGTTAATGGGTGTTAGACAAATAGACGGCAGATTTGTTTATTTGTTTTCTGAGTTGGCTTCAGCATGCTTTTAAGCAGACAAGTTCCAGGTATTTCCTTCAACACAGTCAGATAATGGTCTCAGATAATAGTTGGAATTATATGAACTAACAAGATTGAGGTGAGTCGGTAAAGCCTAAAAATGAATGAAATAATCAATGCTACTACAATTAACTAAAATGCGCTGCTATATGCCATCTCTCGGCAGCTGAGATGCTAGAACAGTTCTCAAAATATGAGCCAGATTTAGTGCAAGCACTGAAACGCACAAATAAGGATGCCGGGTTTAATACCTCTTCTAGTTTTACATGCACAGATCCTGTCCCTCGAAACCAGCAACTGCCAGGGACACAAATGTGTGTTCATAGAAACCTGAGAGTAAAAGCCTGAAGTTGGTGTTTGGTCACAGCGAGCTTGCAGCCTGGATGGGTCTGTAACTGGATCCTCTCAGTCAGTCCCCTCGGTTCCTGGCTTCTTGGGGAATCCATGTCAGCACAAGTGTTTGCCCAACATAGCAATGGAGAACAGATTCTGCCCTGTACCTTCTCCTCAAGTAAGCTTAGTACACGTTGTTTGATCATTTAATAGGAAATTCACAGTGTACCATGGGTACTTGCTGAGCAGTATTTATTTCTGTATTTGCTAGTACTTCTAAATGACATTTTAAAAAACACAGTGTAATGATTAGTTCAGCTGGCCAAATTTAAACAAACATGTGTCATTCTAAATGTTGCAGGCTATTTTCAAAACTGTGATTCTCTGGCTGGTTTTGAAGAATGGCAGTGCGTTCAATAAACCACTGAAGTCCAGAGGTCAGGCAGAACATCTCGGGTGGAATTAAATTAAGCTAGAGTAGTGTAACAGCACAATTACAATACAGAAAGTGGTAGATTAAAATAAATACACCTAACCTGTTTTAAAAGGGCTGCATTTTTGGAATTGCGTGTGTTAAAGGATGTCTTACAACTCCTGCCAAACTGCAGCAAAAGCACAGGCATCCTTGCATTCCCCAGTAATTCAAGACTTTGCCAAGTGCCAGTGGCTGACATAGGAATTTACAGTCATTCCTAGAGGTGTTCAAATAGACAGGTAGAAGGCCAGCTACAAAACCACAGTCAGATGGGACCCTGTCGTGGTTTAACCCCAGCCAGCAGCTAAGCCCCACGCAGCCGCTCGCTCATTCCCCACCAGTGGGATGGGGGAGAGAACCAGAAGAGCAAAAGTGAGAAAATTCATGGGTTGAGATAAAGGCAGTTTAATAGGGAAAGCAAAAGCCACACATGCAAGCAAAGCAAAGCAAGGAATTCATTCACTGCTTCCCATGGGCAGGCAGGGGCTCAGCCAACTCCAGGAAAGCAGGGCTCCATCACGCGTAACGGTGGCTTGGGAAGACAAATGCCATCACTCTGAATGTCCCCTCTTCCACCTTCTTGCTCCAGCTTTATATGCTAAGCATGACATCATATGGGGTGGGATATCCCTTGGGTCAGTTGGGGTCAGCTGTTCCGGCTGTGCTCCCTCCCAGCTTCTTGTGCTTCCCCAGCCTCCTCGCTGGTGGGGTGAGGTGAGCAGCAGAAAAGGTCTTGGCTCTGTGTAAGCCCTGCTCAGCAGTAACAGAAACATCCCTGGGTTATCAGCCCCGTTTCCAGCACAAATCTAGAACAGCCTCATACCAGCTACAATGAAGAAAATTAACTCTATCCCAGCCAAAACCAGGACAGACCCCAACCAGGGACTGTTGAAAATGCAAGAAGAATCTCTCTGGTCAAGAACGGAAAGTGTTTTTACAAAACTGGGAAATTTCAGAAGTGTTTCTTCTTCCTTATCTTTTTTTAGTAAGTACAGTTCAAAGACTGCGAGCGTGGTGTCAAGTAGTATAAAAAAGTTTGCAGTTGGTCATCTTTATTTTCATTTGTGTAAAATGCAAAACTATATACCCCAAGGACTGCATTCCTTTTGTTATGTTGCTACATAACATCCTCAGCCCATGGATGAATATATAACTTTGCAAAGAAGAATGAACAAACGCTCGTCTGTCTTCATGCCAGTTAAATCCTTCTGTTCAGAGATGCATACAGCCATATCACTTTGCGTAGGTAGAAGAAGCTGTAAATCCATGTTTCATTAGGGTTCCCAGTCTTTCTTTTTTTTTTTTTTCCACTGGGATGTCAACACCAACACAACACTCTTTGGGGAATATCATGAGCGGGACAGAGGGAAACGCGGGGTAGGACAGCAAGCCAAAGGTGTCTGTCTTTCTTCCCAGAAGTCCAAGGCAATTTTCTTCTGAGTTGCAGGTGGGGAAGAGCTCAGAGGTGGCCTCCCTTTCTTGTAAGGCTGCTTGGCTTATCCCAGACATAAACTAGACTTGCCTAATAAGGGTTTTGGCAGAGGTCTGTGCATGAGTGTAAGGATTTCGTAGGAGCCACTGCAGCTTGTCTGTGCTAACGCTTGCCCTATAGAATATGAATTCTTCAGGGGCCAGTTACTGTGGTTTTAGGCCGGCTTTGTGCTGGCAGAGCTGGACAGAAAAGATTTAAAACAGGTCTAGATCTGACCCTTAGTCCTTACGCTAGAGTCAATATTTATTCTGTATGGTGCACTCAGGATTTAGCCTAGAAGACATAAGCTTCCAATTTGTTCACTTGCAAGAGCCGTAATATGAGCTACAAATTGAGAAGTAGTAAAAGTTGTATTTTGCCAAATTTCATTTTAAAGCTGTTGAGTGCAACCATTTTAATGGTCTGAAGAAAAGAGGGAAAAAAAAGAAAGGAAGGAATAATCTTGGAGCTCTGCCGTCAACCAGATATACGTCCCCTGCATGCAGCTCACAAAGGCACCTTAGGAAAAGGAGCGACGGGATAATGCTCCTTTCTAGAAAGTTTTAAAAGCCTTGATTTAGTAGGTGCATCTGACATAAAATACAGCTCCCAGTTTCCCAGTAATCTTCTCATGTTCAAAGTTTTCACAGAAGTAAAACGTCCCGGATTGAAATGGGCAGATAGTGCAGTTAGTGTGGCTGGGGGAGCTGGCTCCTGGGCCACATTCCTACCGGGAAACCTGGCTTGGCCCCCGGCCAGGCAGGGCTTTGCAGCTCCTGTCAAATGATGTGCTCAGCACAACTCCTGTACGGCTTCTGATCTGTGTAGGTGGGCTTCTCTTAGTCACTCCAGCGGAGCTGAACCGTGCCAAAGGTGTTAAAGAAAACGCGTGTTTTTATCATCCTTAGTTCCTTAGTTTGAAATACGTAGTACTTGAATTGTAGGGAGTTTCTGTCTATTGGACAGTATCTGTTTGATGAAGAGCAATATTGAAAATTATATTTATTTTCTAAAGGAGAAACAACCAGTTGAAAAATGGGAGTCTGCTGTCGGCTCTAAGCTAGGCTGTGGATGCAGGCAGATGAGACAGAAGCTTGACTGGAAAGAACAGACAGAACGCAAAGTAGCTTTGCAGTGTCTTCTCCAGTTAGGCCAGTCTCTCTCTCCCATTAGAGAGAAGAAAAAATAACAAAAGAAACCGAAAGAAATACTGTTAAAGCCATCCTTGACACAGGATAGATGGCAGCTCAAACCAAACCAGAAATGATTATGTTGGTTCTGGAAAGGGATTTATTTTCCCCAGGAGAGTGACTCTGACCAAACTTAAGCCATCAATAATCCCTGTAATTAGTCTATACCTGTTTCATAGCGTAGGTTGAAAAATTATATAGAACGTTCTGAAAATAACCAGACCGCAGAAGGGCTTGAACTCTGTAACGGAGGTCTCAGTCCAGAACAGAAAATTGTTGGAAGTATATTAGCATCACCTTTTGCTCAAATAAAACCATTACTGTCATATTTCTGTGGCTGGCAGATTTCTTCTCTAAAGGTGCTCCCGGTAGAGGGAGTGTGGAACAGAGAGGGTACTCCCATCTTCTAGAAATTTCTTCTTCACCATTTGCAAAACTGCCTGATAAAGAGAAAAGGATTTTTCTTTGAAGGTGGCTAATAACTTTATGCTCTCTCAGTGAGGAACATTCCCTCTCATCCCTGTTTCTGCTTCTCAAGCCACACATTTTCCTTTACATCCGCGCTCATATATTGGCATTGTTACTGACCTGAGATTCAGCTCCGCTCAGCTGCCAAAAATGGTTTGCCACTTACCTGCCATTTCCTCACAAGGCGCTGCAGAGCTGCTCCGTAGTAACCCCTTCTGATATAGTGTAAATTGCGCCTAAGGATTTATTTTTCCATTTGTAGCGACACTTTCTATTTGAGGAAGTGGGTTAGGAAAAGTTTTACTTGGATTCCTTTTTTTCTTTTTTCTTTTTTCTTTTAGAGAATCAGACAAGACAGGTATTTAAAAAGCCATTAGCACATCAAAGCTGAATGACATTATGACCTAAAATATTCTGATTTGTATTTGAGAGCTTTCTATTGTTTTGTACTATATGGGATTCCTCTACAGTTACCATTTAAAAATACGTTAACCATATTTGACTAAACCAAGAGTCCATTGGCTATTGCTGTCCTAACTACTGATTTGGTTTTTGTACTATTAAAGAAATAATTGATAACAGGTGGCACAGTAGTGATTCTACTTATGTCAAGTCATGCGGCTTTATTAACATCCATTTGTTCTTTGAAAGTGTTAGTAATTACAAAGAATTAAAAATGATTTTTCAATCTTTGATGATTTTTTTCTTTTACACACTTCACTATTTTGTCATCTCTTGGTTTTATTCAATGGAGGAAGCGTGAGTGCTCTAGGCTGTTTTTCTGAGAGTTTCTAGTTGAGGATCATTATAGTAGCCTGTAGCCCATACTCTGAAGCTAATACTCCAGCTATTTCTAAAGATCTGTTCTTTAGAGATGCTCTGAATTTTGTCCTAAACAAAAACCATAAAGAAAAGCCATAAGTGTTGCTTTTATTATCACAATTAAACAAACAGCCTTTTTAATGAAACAAAAGCCTCAAGATAAGATTTGTTGGAAACTGGAAGGAAGGGCAGGGAGATGATGTTCAGGCTCCCTTTTTTAGACTTGTTCTCTGTGCCAGTCTTTTCTGCAATACGAAGAGTAGCCTGCAGTCTGGTGATGGTCGGACAGGTGGCAGATCATGGCAGTCACAGAAGTCTTTTAACCATGTTTTTGGTCTGTAATTTTCTTCTTCGAGAAGGCAGCCATATATTCTTGAGCAGTAGCCCACTGGCGTTAACTGATTTGGAAACCTACTTGGGTTTCACTACATTTTCATGTACCAGAGTGCCTGACCAGACACCCTGGCCAGGATTTCATTCTGGTCCTTGAAACATGTAATGAGAGGCCTGGAGCATAAAAGTGTTAGCTGGAGAGAGGTATTGAAATGGGATTTGCCAGTGGTATTCAGGGATAATCCAGGCTTAGCAAAGGCGTAGGAATGAAGAGGGACATTGGCAGCTCTCTTTTGACTGATTCAGGAAGGTGAGACTGCATCAGTTCAGACTTGCAGTTATTCATCTACACACTAGAAACCTAAATACTTTGAAAAGACTCACACTCATTATTCTTCAAAATGTGGTTGCTCAGACCTCTAAGATACAATGTGATTTTTTTCCAGTGGATGGATAAATGAAATTTTCAGGCCTCTGCTGTAAAGAATAGAAAACTTTCTTCAGCTTTATGCTTAATATCAAGAATTTCTTATAACTGTATTTTTTTTTTATTACAGGAAATTTGAACAATTCAGTTTTTCCACTGTAGGAATGAAAATATTCCAATATCTGTATATCTGTAATGCTGATTTTTAACTCTCACTATTGTAAAATCATGATTGTCCTGATAATTCTCACTGTAGCGTCCAGAAAATATCATGTGTTTGGATAATATGGAAGCAGGGAACCTACATTGTTCTTCGAATTCAAATGCTGTACTTGTCTATGAAAATCATACATCTGAGCATTTTTTCTTTATAATACAATTGTGGACACCCAGTGCATTTAAGCATAAACAGTACATATATAGCTGGATGGAAATATCCACATTGAAATCTAAAATGCTAAAGGCACATAAACACAGTCATAGCTCATTTCTTTAATACGTGTTTTACCTCTAGTAAGACATTCTCACTAAAATTTAATATAGTGATTGGAAGATGGAGATGTGGAAAGGTACTGGTACGCAAGCAGTGTTTTGCTCAGAACGCTTATTTGATGTCTCTTTTTTTGACTGTTTAAAAGTAGTTTAAAAGAGTGATCAAGATCTTCTTGTAAAACCAGGTAGATGGTCTAAGGTAAGAAGTACCTCGCTTCAGCCATCTTAAAATTTGGTATATACTCCAAGGTAGTCATCTAGGATTTCTGCCTAGCCGACAGTGAGAAGCAGGCATTTCCAGAGTGGAGGGCCATGTGCACAGACATCCCCTTATGTCTGAAGTACCTATCATGACATGGAAAGAGTTCTCCTCTGGAAGTACCGATCACCCTCCTCTAACTTTAGAGTAGGGCCAGGTTACTAACGTGCATGTCTCAACTGTAGGTGAGTAATACTGGATAAGGTAATTCCCACACATTGTGTTAGGACACCATTTTCAGCAGCGATTTGCTGAAAGAGCTTTGAAAGTAGGTGGTGGCGTTTCTGAGAATCAAGCCTTTAAACTGTCCCCAGAAAGCCTTCCAAAGCTTCTGTTCAATTTGGAAAGTCTAGATCCCTGTTTTCTGTTCCTAAGGCTTTCATTGAGTAGTGATTACACTTGTGTGCAATCTCTGGAGCCAGTCTTTACCATGTCTCCTGACAAAAGGGGGTTTTGTGAAATGTAGTTACCTTTACTTAAGTCCCTCAATATTTTTCATGAAAATTGAATGTGCAACTGACTGGATCAATGTTATTTCACACAGCTGTATTAATTGGTGTGTGTGGTTTCTTTGTTTTTGCTTTTTCCTTACAGATAGCTGTGTCACCATGGAAGAAGTGAAGAGAACTTTGCTCTAGTAGATCACAAATATCTCTGGGTCATTCTGCATCTCAGTATTTAATAACAATGGAAAATGTCCAAATGCTATAACAAGTCCTTGCAAATGTATAATAAACTGTTTAGGAAAGTTTCTGCCATGAACAGAACTGTATAATACTCACATTAGTGTACAGACACAAATCTAATGCCTATAGACTACTGCATGGAAAGTTCCAAAGAGAAAGAAAAGTCTGTGAACTTGCAACAGCCCTGGAAAAATGGGAGCAACAAAACTTTAAAAAGCACAGCTTTGGACACACTCCATGTGTCTGCACAGCTTTCAAGTGAACTAGCACTTAAGACCTTGTGTAACAAAATGGACTCTGGGGACACAGCTATAGGGCAAAAAGCTACCTCAAGGTCTGGAGAAACTGCTAAAGTACCAAGTAGATGGAGGCAAGAACATTCAGCTGTTATTAAGATGAGCACTTTTGGCAATCAAGAAGTACAGAGGCAACCACAAATAGATCACGAGCAAATTGGAAACACAGCATCAGCACAACTTTTTAGTTCTGGGAAACTGGTATCATCAAATGAAGCTGCACAGCAAGTCACAGAGAAGCAATATCCACAGCATCGTCCAAGTCCTTACTCATGTCAACATTCACTTTCTTTCCCGCAGCATTCATTGCCACAAGGCTTCTTGCACAACATAAAGCCACATCAGAGCTTGGAAGGCCCTCCGTGGCAGTTTCCTAGCCACTTGCAATCAGTTGCCTCAGAGGACTTGTTTCCTTTCCATATGCATAGCCATAGCGGAGGTTTCTCCAGGAAGAAGATTTCAAGTTTGAACCCTGCATACAGCCAATATTCACAGAAATCTTTAGAACAATCAGATGATGCTCACAAAAAGGAGCACAAACCCAAAAAGCCTGGCAAGTACATTTGTCCTTACTGTAATCGGGCTTGTGCCAAACCTAGTGTACTTAAAAAGCATATTAGGTCTCATACTGGGGAGCGACCATACCCTTGTGTTCCTTGTGGTTTCTCCTTCAAGACGAAGAGCAACCTTTACAAGCACAGGAAGTCACATGCTCACGCAATTAAAGCAGGATTGGTACCTTTCACAGAGTCAGCAGTCTCTAAATTGGACCTAGATGCCAGTTACATCGATGTGGAAGCTGAAATACATTCAGATGGTGAGCAGAGCACGGACACTGATGAGGAGACCCCGCTCCTAGTGGAAGGGTCTGACAAACTGAGCCCCGTCCCACAGCTCCCCCTGGACATTTCTAGCAGGAGCAGTTTTCACTCCTCCATGGAAGATTCCTTGGTGGGGCCAATGAAAGTGCCCATTTTGATTATCCCTAAAAGTGGAATTCAGTTATCCAGTGAGAGTTCACCATATATTGGCTCTGATATGTTGCAAACCCCATCCTTAAGTACTAAGTCTGATGACTCTCATACAGTTAAACAGCGACTTGCACTAAGACTGTCAGAGAAAAAAGGGCAAGATTCTGAGCAGTCGTTAAACCTCCTGAGCCCACACAGTAAAGGAAGCACTGACTCTGGTTATTTTTCCCGCTCAGAAAGTGCTGAGCAGCAAATCAGCCCACCAAATACTAATGCAAAGTCTTACGAAGAGATCATCTTTGGGAAGTTCTATAGGATTAATCAAAGGACAGCACTAACAGTAGCCACAACAAATCAGGAACACAGTTTAATGGGTAGAAAGGGCAAAGCAGAGCCATTACCTCTTTTAAATAACAGATTAGATATCAAGATGCTTGAGGAACATATTTCTCAGCTGACTCCAAATAAAGAAGAACTCATTGACTCCAGTAATTTGAGCACTATTAAATCTACACAAGTTTATCCAGGCAGCAATACAGAATCTAGACAATCCCAGACCACCACATCATCCATCAAGAGTGAATCCAACCTGTACCAAGTCAATCAGCAGGGTGATGTGCCCCTCCTTCTAGAGCCCCCAGTAGATTCCTCGCCTCTTATTAGAAGTAACTCCATGCCAACCTCTTCTGCAAACAACCTAAGTATTCCCCCATCTCTGAGAGGAAGCCATTCATTTGATGAGAAGATGACTGGCTCAGATGATGTATTTTACCCTGGGACAGTGGGAATATCCCACCAAAGGATGTTGAGAAGACAGGCTGCCTTTGAACTGCCCTCTGTGCAGGAAGGGCACTCAGATTCAGACTATCATGGAAGACCAGGGAAAAATATCATTATTGCTTCCAGCAGACAGGCAGCAGGTGACAAAGGACCATCCTTAAAAGAGAAGAAAGGAGACAAGACCTTTTATGACTATGAAGCCAGTGGAAAGCACTACAGAAAGTGGGAAGAATTTGAAGCTCAGAAGCAGAACTACAGGGACTCACCATCCTTAGGTGGGATGAACAAGGGGGGAGAGTACTTTGTTGATCCACTTGGACAGTCTCAAGCAGTGCCATCCATGCTTGGAACAACTTTTGAAAACAGAAAGCGCAGGAAAGAAGAGAGTGTTGGAGATGAGGAGGACAGTCCCATGCTTTGCAGCAGTACGACTGGCACCACTGGGGGAATTCAGCCTTTGGACTTTGATCCCAAATCCCAAATTCAGGACATGCCAAGGAGCGGATTTGCCCTTCAAGGCCTGGACAATGCTGCTCATTGCCATGCGGAGCGTTTTGAAATCTGCAGGCCTTACTTGCAGTCTGGAAGCCCGGCAGCTTCTCTGGAAGACTCATCCTTAACTGCAGAGCAAGAAAAGACTGCAGAATCACTGGCTAGAAAACCCCCTGGAAATGTCATCTCTGTCATTCAGCACACAAATTCGTTGAGCAGGCCAAACTCATTTGAAAGATCTGAATCTACAGAACATATTGCATGCCAGCAGGAAAAGATCTATTCACCATCTGAAACATGCGAGAGTGAGATTTGCGAGTCCCCTATGAGCCCAGACCGAGCTCCCCAAATGGAAAATGCTGACACCAGTAAGCCGTCTCCATCCCAGCAACCTCAGCCATATCATATGCAGCCCAGGTTGGTTCGCCAGCACAACATACAGGTACCTGAAATTCGTGTTACAGAAGAGCCAGATAAGCCTGAGAAAGATAAAGAAGTGCAGAGTAAAGAGCAGGAGAGACCCACTGAGGAATTCCAGTGGCCCCAGAGAAGTGAAACCCTTTCGCAACTTCCAGCTGAAAAGCTACCACCCAAAAAGAAGCGTTTACGACTGGCTGACATGGAGCACTCCTCTGGAGAATCCAGCTTTGAGTCCACAGGTACGAGCCTCTCTCGCAGCCCTAGCCAAGAAAGTAATTTGTCCCACAGTTCGAGTTTTTCAATGTCCTTTGAAAGAGAAGAGAATATGAAGTTCATCACACCTCCCAAGCAAGATGAGTTTGGAAAACAGTCTGAGTTTTTAACAGTTCCAGCTGGTGCTTACTCACTTTCTGTCCCTGGGCATCACCATCAGAGGGAAATGAGACGCTGCTCATCTGAACAGATGCCCTGTCCTCATGCTGCTGAAATCCCAGAGATCCGAAGTAAATCCTTTGATTATGGGAACCTGTCTCACGCCTCTTCAGCTGGGACACCTACTACGGCACTGTCTCCATCCCGAGAAAGGAAGAAATGCTTCTTGGTTCGCCAGGCTTCCTTCACCGGTTTTCCAGAGATTTCCCAGACTGATCAGAGCACAGAACAAAGTATAAAGCAGGAGCAGATGGAACATGCACAGGCTGGTCTTCGCTCCTCCCAGCTTGCCTGGCATCACTCCCCTTCCTCTGTACTTCAGCCCATTCAGGTAGACGACTCTGGAAAACAGGCTGTTGGCTCTTGTGCTCAGCTTAGTAATAGCTCATCCCACCTTGCCCAGCAACAGGCTCTTCTTGCAGAAAGCCCGGAAATGTTAAGGACTCCCTTGATCCAACAAGCACCTTATATTCCTAACAAACATCCATCAGAGCAGCAGCAGCTATTTGCACATCAGGAAAAAGTCCCATTTCCCCCTATTCATAGCACCTTGTTTCAGTTCCCATATCCAGCTGTCTGCATGGTTCACTTACCACCATCTCAGCAGCCTGTCTTGTGGCAGTCATGCACAGAACCTCTACACTTCCAGCATCATTTTGTACAACAGCTGCAGAAATCTTACGTCAAACAGCCTTTCCAAACAGATGTTCCTCCAAGTTATCACCTGGAACACACGCCAGAGCTTACTGGAAAGAAACCAGCCGATTATGTGCATGCTAAAGAGCAAGCGTACCAGCATTACTCAGGAACATCTGGGCAGTATTCAAAAAATACCCTTGTGAAGTACCAGTCAGACCATAGCATTAAACCAACAGATACCTCCTCTGAGCAGCATCTTCAGTCAGATTTTGACTCCCCGAGTGATGGATCTGTACAGTCTTTGCCAGGAACAGTTGTTCCTGTCAGGATTCAAACCCATGTGCCATCTTATGGTAGTGTCATGTACACAAGCATTTCCCAGATCCTTGGACAGAGCAACAGTCCTGCAATTGTAATTTGTAAAGTTGATGAGACTGTTTCTCAAAGAACATTGGCAACTAATGCAACCATGCAAGGAATTGGATTTAACATAGCTCAGATGTTGGGTCAACATGGAGGGCTAGAAAAATATCCTTTGTGGAAAGTGCCGCAGACGCTACCACTCGGACTGGAGCCACCAATTCCCCTGTGTTTGCCTTCCAGTTCTGACATGGCTTCTACCTTGGGAGGAAGCAAACGAATGCTTTCACCTGCCAGCAGCTTGGAGCTCTTCATGGAGACCAAGCAGCAGAAACGAGTCAAAGAAGAAAAAATGTATGGGCAGATAGTTGAGGAGCTAAGTGCAGTTGAGTTAACTAACTCAGATATAAAGAAAGATTTCCCAAGAATGCAGAAGCCTCAACTAGTAAGGCAGAGCTGTGCTACTGAGCCAAAAGAAAGTCTGCCATCCATGTCATCCTCTTCACCACTGTCGTCCTCATCATCTCAAGATTTTCCACCTGTCAGCATACCAACAGCTGATGCTTTCCCACTGAGCAGGGAGAAACTTTGCAGTTTCGATTCCGCATCACCAGGGCAGAAGTCCAGTGGCCCTTCTGAAGGAAGAGACTCTCCAGAAGAACTGGATGTGGATGAAACAGCCTCAGATATGAGCATGAGTCCACAGCGGTCTTCATTGCCACCAGGAGAAATTCAGCCAGAAGAGCAACTGAAACATCAAAAATTGCCTCTTGGGATGTTAGTCCAGATGTCGTCCAATACCAGTGGGAAAGTCACAGGTTCAACCATTCTTCTGACAGACGTAGCAGATTTCCAGCATTTCCTTCAGTTCCCAAGTCTGCGCACTACTACTACTGTGAGCTGGTGTTTCTTAAACTATACGAAACCCAATTATGTTCAGCAACCAACCCTCAAATCTTCTGTTTATGCTTCATGGTGTATAAGTTCATGTAACCCAAACCCATCTGGGCTAAGTACGAAGACCACTTTAGCACTTTTAAGGTCCAAGCAAAAAACCACCACAGAAATCTACACTCTGGCTGCTATGCATAGACCTGGAGCTGGTAAACTGACATCATCAAGTGCATGGAAGCAGTTTGCTCAGGTAAATAAGAGGTTTTAACAAAATTAAATTAGTATATTTTTATTTGAGAAAATATTTGTAATCTATGAAATGTGAGTTAATGATTTTTTTTATAAAAAAACATTCCCCATTGGGAAATCAGACATTGACATCTTGCCGTGACAACTTTTGAGCCTCAATTTACCCTTCTGCAAGCTCTGCTACTTCTGCTGTCTCTGTCTCCATTTTCAAAATCAGATGTAAAAAGGGAGACTTTTAAAGCCCTCCCTTCATGCGTGCCAGAGCCTGATACAATATCTCCTTTTATTTCATCCTTTGTTTTTGCTATGTCCTGATTTGAACAGTATCAGACAGAAACATTCATGCGCATTTGTAAGTAAAGATTAAGTTAAAATTGAGTAAGGATCTTCAGATCCATTTAATGTCTTTTACATATGGACTCTTCCTCATGGACTGAGCATTAGATAATGGTGCCAGGGAAAATTCTGTAATGGCAATAAATTACCTTCTAAGGCTTTTCCATTTCTATTTTCCATGATTTTTTTTTCTGAGGAAAGATATGGTGCTGTCTTTTCTGTCAAGCCTCTCGTAAAAATTTGTCCATGCTGCCCCCTCTCTTATTCTCCGTCAAATTAAATGGGAGAAATTAATTCATCTTATAGAGTTGCACCGAAACGAGAGTTTGGCTTTGACCTGGAATGTTAAAAGTACTTGAAATGAAGTGTGCGTTTATTGTGTGCTCCAGCAGTAACACCCTTCCTTGACTTTGTTCTACAGATGAAACACGAGCCATTCTTCTTGTTTGGCAGCAAGCTTGAAAAGAAAGTAGTGGGGAATATTATAAAAGAAAGAGTAAAAGGAGACATTCATGGAGATAAAGACATTACATCCAAACAAACTGAGCCGATACGAATTAAAATCTTTGAAGGAGGGTAAGAAAACGCAACTGAAAATTTCAAGCTCAGCCTGTCATTTTAAATAGATTTGAAAATGAATATGAATGAATTAGGATGTGAACAGTCTCCTGTATTCCTGCCATGTCTTGCAGCTCCCAAGCCTCTTCCCTTTTTGTGTATACGTGAGTCTGAAAACAAACTACAGGGTACCTATACATTTATTCTTGGCTCTTCTTTGCTTAGGACAATTACATTTTCTGTCTGAGTGAGAGCACTCACTCAAAATTTTTACTTTCATTCCTTAAGTCATAAAGAAATGGATAAACAGTTAACATTTTGATATTTTCTATACCATTTCTTTGTATTTAATGGCTTCCATGAGGATGTCTTTCCATTTTTAGACTCTGTGTACCTCCATTCACTTGAATGAGTTAGCTAGGCATGCTTATTCTTGTAATTTTTTATTATTTACTGAGGTTGGATTTTGGGGATAAAATGTAAGATGACAGTGAAATCTATGGTATCTAAGCCTGATCCATAGATCTGTCATTTATGGTTGAGAAAATAATGTTTAATTTTACCAGGGCCATCTATCACTCAAGTGGTAACAGAAACAAATAAGCTCCTTAGCATTGTTTTGAGGCTTATGAAGCTTGTTATAAAAAGCAAATTAAATGGACACTTGTTTGCCTCTGCAGTACACTAAAATGGAAGATATTGGTTTACTTCTTTTACAGAATTCTGACACGATGCAATTAATTGGCCAGTTCTTAGTAGTGAATAGTCAGGTGGCTGAATAAGATGTGTTTTTCAGTCTTACCAAACTCAGATGGTCTCACAGCACTGTTTTATTGGGGTAACTAAATAGATCAGGATGGAAACGTGAGAAATTCGTACATCCATTTCCTTCTCCTGTCAGTTTGTACCCTTTAGAATCTCAGTTGTCCTTCATTAACATTATGTGTTTGGGCTCTGCTTGGATAGCCTCCATGAAATGAACATTGGCATTTCTCTGTAGCCTGCAACACTGAAGGAGTAGAGCCTACGTCTTGCCTGAAAGATGGAAAATGTTATTGTGGAGATTGTGATAGGTATGCTGGCCCAGACACCCTGACCCTGGCTGTTCTCTGTCGTTGTACGTTGTCCTAGTACCCAGGCCAGTCAGCTGGCTGCACAAGAGTGACCCAAATTCAGGGGTGAGCCTAAGTTTACAAGAAATTTAAAGAGTTGTTGCTTCAACTCACACTCACTTTGAAGTACAAAACTTGCCTGCTTCCCGCTATGCATCATTTCTGAATTTGGATCACCCAGCTGAAGATAGTTTGCACTGATGTAAGCTGTGTGATGAGGGGTCAGAAGAGTAAAAGTGTGTTAAGAAAAGCAACTTAAAGGATGATTCAGATCAGTGTGAGCTGCAACAGATCACTCTATAAAATGCCTCTGCCATCTAACACCTTTTTTAAGAAACTTTGTATGTTACTTACACCTTAACTTGTCTTAAGTTTCCTGGTGTACCAATAAGGTCTATGAAACTATGCATTAAGACGTACAATTCACATGTCACCTGGAAATGTCTCCTAGTAATACTTGGCTATGTTTAGTTATCCTTTGAGTAGAACAAAATGTAAGAAACCTTGATGTGCACATTAATTTCTGGAGGGGGGGGGGATGGGGCACAAGTAGTCTATGCAATAGACTGGGACTTCCCCATAGGAGCATATAACCTGCAAAGCTACAGTGAATGAGATGACGTAGTGTTAATGGGTCCACTCTTTTCTTATACATCATAATTTTATCATACATTTTATAGGAATTATTTGTGGAAGGGTAGATTAATTGTTTTAATTAGTTTGGCTATTTTTTTAAATGGGTCTAATTTTCTTTATATACTATAACCATGTCTTTCACTGTTTTCTGTCCTGTCTGTTGAATTTGTCCTCCTCTTCAGGTTTTTTGTTTATGACTTCTGAAAACTAGTTTTTAGCATGGGTGGGTTTTCGTGCTTCTTTGCTCTTCGTAGACCTGTTCTGTTGTACTCTGTTCTGCTTTACTCTCGCCAAGCTCATCTTCATGTCATCTCAGTACGTCCAAGTGGTGCACGAACTACGCAGCAAATGTCTGTCGTCTTTTGTTTCACATTTTCTCCCCTGGGCACACAAGTGTGCATGGTGATATCTTGTTTCAGCAGGGTATTTTCATTTTGTTTTTTGTTTGTCTTGGGGAGTGGATTTCCTTAGGCTTCTAGGTTGCTTTTGGTTTGTAAGTGTGAAGGCGGCAATTCAGAATCCATAGCTGAAAAAGATCGGTGGGTGGCAGTTTTCGGTTTGTGGGACAGCCTGTCTGCTAGGCAGGGAAGTGCAGTTGGGCAGCTGCCTTGTGCCAGGGGAGTGGAGCGCTCGTATGGCAGGTGGGCAAAAAGCAAATAGAAGGGGCTGGGAAGGAGTGAGAAGCTGAAGGAACAGAATGAATGGAGGTAAGCCAAAAAGTAGATGCCACAGCACATCACCATCTTGCTGCACCAAAGACCAACAAGAGCAGTTTGTAAGCATTGCAGCAGAGAGGGATTTGAAGGAAGAAGCTAACAACCCTGTTATTACCTCTGGCAGGTGGCTTGATTCGAATGAAATTATCCGAATCACAAAATCTGATTTCCATCATCTGTGACTGCAAAAGCCTGATGGGATATGAAGCAGTGTTCCTCAAAGAAAAGCAGCAATTTGAAGTTCAGTACTCGCTGCAGTACAGTTAGTTACTAATGGCATGAAGTGAAAAGAGAGGAGGGATGGGGCAAACATGCTGCTCACCTGACATCCAGCTTAATGACATTATTAGCTGACAGCAAGTGTTCACAGGTTGCTTATGCTTGCTTTTTTGTAGCTGTCAGTAATGGACTCTAATTGAAAATCCCCAATAAAATAGCATTTGGGATAGAAATTGCAGGACTCTGAAGCTTGTTAATGCTTTTTAACTTGAGTCCCATTCAAAACAAGCTCAGAGCAGCAGTGACCATAGTCCTTATATGAAAGTTGTGTAGTGGGAAGGGGGAAATTACTGAAAGCTTTAGAGAGGCACGAGTTTAATAGTAAGATCTATTATTTCCGGGGGCTAGAAAGATAATCACAATAGACTCAGTTTTCTGGTGTTTCAGTTTTTGGACCAGGCTTTCTTTAGGTGTCAAATCTGTGTGTGTCATTTCTCTTACAGTCATGGTGAAGCATACTTAGAGAGTCAAGGTCAGTTATGGCCAAGAACTGTCCATACAAATGATGAAGAGACAGATCTTGTCTAATTGTCTTTGCGCCCAATGGGATCTGACAGGTGACAGAAGCTGGTGGAATGAGGTCAGGCAGAGGAACAGCAGACGTGGAGCAATATGAAAAGCACATGTTATAACACAGCATTTATCTCACCAGTATCAGTCAGGGGTGATATGGTAGACCTCATCCCAGCAAATTCAGACTGTAAGGAGTCATGAAAAGAAGATAAAATGGCAGCCTTTCAAAAAATAATGGACATTTTTTCTATCTATAGGAGAAAGCCTGGAGGTATCTGATGAAGCAGTGGGTAGAGAGATGACTAGGACTCATTGGCATGGGTTTATGAAGGAGAACCTGGGAAATGGGGCAGACAGAAAAGCAG
Source organism: Egretta garzetta (assembly GCF_000687185.1). Classification (NCBI taxonomy): domain Eukaryota; kingdom Metazoa; phylum Chordata; class Aves; order Pelecaniformes; family Ardeidae; genus Egretta; species Egretta garzetta. The sequence goes on from NW_009260493.1 coordinate 4,142,958, forward strand.
AATCCCAGAAATGTTATACAAAAAAAAACTGCTAGAGAGATGGCTAAATATGGAATGACCTTAGACTATGCCAGTTTTGCCCATGGTGCCAGGGACAATGAAAGAAAAGAGAGAGGGCCAACTTTATTGGAAAGGAGATGAAAAAACTGAATTCAGGCATCCACATTTGAAAGAGCAAGGGATGTGTTTAATAGATAACAAGATGGACATGACAACAGGACAGTGGCTTATGCATTTCTAAGCTATTAGCTTCAGCATTTATATTGCCAGTAATATAGCTGAACATATGGAAGAAGTGTTCATCTAAGAAAAGCACACTTGAAAAATATTTCAGCTCTGTAACCCAAAATTTGCCAGTTGCTTTTTGTAGACTTATCATCACATTAACAGAACCTTTCACACAGTCCCGTATTTATTTAAAGCGCTGACTGTCAGTACCAATGATATTTTGTGGGCTGCGCATCTGCAGGGTGACTGAAAGTACTTTGTGCTGCTTAGGGAGAGGGCAATGGAGGACAGAGGGCAGAAAAAAAATACTATTTCTCCGTTCTCGCAATTTCTGGATTTTACTTTTGGGTGAATGAGGATGAAATTCTCCCTCTAGGGAATGCCCAGCACAATTCAAACCTCAGAACAGCCTGAGCACAACCCCTGGGCCCTTTTAGATTTTAGTATTAACAATTTATCATGATAGTAAAGGCAATGTGCAGCTTTACATAGATTTGCATATCTTATTTATTGTCTAACTACACACCATGTAATCAGCAAAAATAGCATGGAACGCTTACGCCTGTGCTAAGAAAAATTCCCTTAACAGCTTTCTGCTACGTATGCAGGTTGGAAGTTTCCCATTTTATTTCTAAAGGAGCATGTACCCAAGTGAACTCAACTTGGTGTCCCTTAAGGAGGGATCCATCTTTGGGGACTTCAGGCATCTGTAGTGTAAATGCACACATCCTTGCTAGTCATCAGTGTTCCCTTTATGCTTAATGGGGAGAAATGGGCATTTCCAGGATGTGGTTTATCTGATCCCAGGGGATAAATACACTAAAATAGTTAAATGCACTGTGCCGCAAAACAACGTTGTTTTCAGTGGCGGTAGATGCCTGTGTTGTACAAGACTACAGTTAGCTGAAATACATCCAACCTGCAGACTCCTGTTTGGAGTTGTGCTGTGTCTATAGGAATGGTAGCTAATCTGTTTCTTGACAAGGTGTTCATACTGTTCTCATACTACAACCCTTTGGTCTCATATTGTTAAAACACATCGGGACCAGTGCATTCTCTGAAAGGCAGATACTTTGTGAGTTCCAGCCTGAAAATTCAGTAGTTCCTATGGAGTTGTGTGGATTTGTGGTGATGAAATTTATACAGGATCAGGATCAGATGTATAGAGGTGATGTCTGTGCATGTATGTGACCTAGAGTCTGTATGATTTAAATGCTTGCTCTCTTCCAACAGGTATAAATCAAATGAGGATTATGTCTATGTCAGAGGTCGTGGCCGAGGAAAGTATATTTGTGAAGAATGTGGAATTCGCTGCAAAAAGCCAAGCATGCTCAAAAAACATATCCGCACTCATACTGATGTCCGGCCTTATGTATGCAAGTTGTGCAATTTTGCCTTCAAAACTAAAGGTACTTGACCCTTTTTGCTGAACTCTTGCTGCTTCCCAAACAAATCTTGAGCTATTTTGCCATCTGGGATCAAAGCACCATTTGCAGTCAAGGGGAGAATTTTCTTCAGAGTAAAATTATTGTGTTTATATATACAGGACTTCATGAGAGAGGTTTTTCTCTTCTGTTTAATTGATCCAGGGATTTTGTGAGACTCCAAGACTCCCTGTATAGCTTCATTAAGAGCTATAGACTCTTGGCTGGTCCATCTGTCTGCGGAGAAAATGTAGTAGTGTAAGAACCGCCCTTACAAATAATACTTTCTGCCAAAATTGTTACATGGTGCAAATTTTAATTGCAGCAACACTTAAATGCTACCAGGAGAGTGCACTTGTTATGACATAATGTAGAAGCAGAGCATCAGCCGCTGAGGAAAACATGCCTTCACAGGCTTTCCAGTGGGTCAGTTTCAAGTTTATAAATAATGTATGTCTCCCAGATGGGCCACTCCATCCACTGTGGCATTAATTATGAATAGAGATCTGATAGCTTGTGTTCACATGTGTTTATCAGCACAGAAAAAAGCTTCCATTTGTCACCCTGAGGCCACGGATAATGATATTCTTTGGAATTTGGATTTGCATTGCAACTGGCTCCTTAGAAGGAAAAAAATCCTTTTCTTTGGTAGCATCTCTTTGTAGTGCAGCCCAAATGAGCCTCCGATTCTCAGATTCTTAGCTTCCCTTTGGCAGAGAAGGGAAACGGATTCTGCTCCCAGTGCGGTGAACTTACTTGAAGGGGGAGAGAGGAAGCTGAAGGAAATTTCTCCCAAGATCCCAGTGCAGCTTCATGGCTGTTTTGAGGATTGAGAATTGTAATAGTTTCCATGACTCCAGCACTTCTTCCTCTGCCAAAGATGGGAATAGTTGATGGATGGTAGTAGACCCATCAACCTAATTTAGGATGAGAACTTTCATGGGGGTGTAGAGACAAAGACAAGGAGCTGCTCACTGGTAGTCCCAATAGACCATCTGTTGAGCTGTTCTCAGATTGTTGTTTACATTTGACATTGCTGGAGGAATGGGTCTTGAGGAGGGACTTGAAGGACGATTGTGGTTTTGCAGCTGTGTTCAGAGAGGACATTCCAGGCAAAAGAGATGGCCTGGAAAGAAATGTGAAATTGCTTGCTGAGGCTGGCATTTCTGGCAGAGAAGAAGAAACTTCTTTGGAGGGGTGGAGGTGGTATGCTATTGCACAAGAAGGGCATGAGTAGGAAGAGGCTAAGTTAGCTTTCAAAGTACAAGAAGTGTTTAACTGGTGTATTACTGCTTATGAGCAGTTGTCAGCCTCATAACTATTGTTGCTATTTTGCTGAGAACAGTAGGGGACAGACTTTCAGAGGTACTTAGGTCTTCAGTGTACACCCTGAGCATTTAGCCATCCAGAGGCATCAGTGGCCAAGTTATACTTCTCATGCAGTTCACAGGCACGATAAGAAACTCTTAGTGAGAAGGGAATTATTTGAACTAGCTGGAACTGAAAGTCAGAAGAGAGAAGCCTGGCTTCTGAGCTTCTAAGCACACCTCCACTATCCAACAGAGTGGTGCAGTGTTCCTGCCTCCAGGTTGCATGTGCCACGTGCACCATCTGGAGATGCTGGTTGGGGACCCAAAAGCAACATGGGTACATTCACAGAGTGCTTTCCTTGAGCTAAGCAACACTGTGGCTAGGTATTGGGTTGGGTTTGCCTGTGCCATGCTTTCCCTGTTGGGTATTGCAAATGTGACTGAAGTGCTTAATGGATTAGAGTGATATTCTTGTTTCTGCAGCTTGTGCTTTGTGCTCAAGATTCTTTGCCACGAACTGTCTCTTGGGGCCAGTCTCAACCCAGTTTTCTTATCTGTGAAAAAACAGACCAAGACAGGCACTCCAGAAAGTCAATAGTCTAGTGTTAGATTGCTTCCTCAGGGGAATGGAAGATCTGATTTCAAATCCCTGCTGTATCTGGTTCAGATCTATACTCTAAAGCAGGGAGCTGAACCTGGATTTCCCACATCCCAGGTGAATGCTGTAAGTACAGCTCCTCTCTGTCAGAGATTGCAGTTAGACGGTAAACTTCCATAGAGGAATCTCCCATAAATGTCTTTTTTGTGGGGTACTTCTGCTTCAAAATGCTTTGAACGCACTGAACATTTGGAAGCTACATGTGAAATAAATGGGAGAGCCCTTAGCTTGAAAGTACTACTTTCAAGGAGTGAAACTAGGAGTGTGAACCCTGAATGGCTGGTGTGCATTGGACTTAACTTCGATGTCCGAGCTGTCTGTACATATCACAAACACTGAGCCCAGGGATAGAAAACATCCAAAAGTGAAGTTTTTCAGCGTGCTGGGGTGCCTAAATGTCATGTGGAAAATTGGAGAGATGCCTATATACCTCTCAGGCCCTGAGTTTAAGTTTACTTGAAATTTTGGGGTTTTTTTTCTTGTAAGATGTGAAAACCCACTCTCATTAAAACAGATTCTGAGGGCAATGGGCTGGATGAGTCAGCCCTATCTGTTGTGGGGTTTTTTTAAACTAAAAAACCCCATCTGCAAGATAACAGATTTAAGATATACCAAAACGTGACCTGGAGAGTGATCCTTGCTGCTGTCTGTTAATTAGATTAATCTCTGATCCATAGGAAATCTGACAAAACATATGAAGTCTAAAGCACACATGAAAAAATGCCTGGAGCTTGGAGTATCAATGACATCCGTAGATGATGCTGAAACTGAAGAAGCAGGTATGTCAGAATGATTTAATTTAGTTGGAATGGCCTCTGGAGTATGCAAATGATTCATTGCACTTTCGCACAGTGGCTGGCATGGAAAATATATCAAGAGTATTTGGGGCATTTTTTAATTAAGAGGCATCATTTTAATAAACAGGAAGTATAAAAAATAAATCTGATCCACTTGTCTGCATTACACTTTTTATTAAAATACAGGAGGAGGAGATAGAAATTAAAGTATGATGTTATAATTTCTGTCATACAAAGTTCCCAATCTTTTCAATTTAGATGTAAGAGATCGCAACATTTAGTGAAGTTCCAAGGTGGGGTAGGGTGAATTTGCTTTTTATACTTCCTTTCAAGTGTAGAGTTTTAAGGTATTTCTATGAAAAATTATGGTTTGAGACTGTGAAGAATGGTTTTATGCAGCCATCCCAGATGAAGAGCATCCAGCAATGGCAATGGGTGTGCTGGGTGGGGAATGAATGCGGTGGAAGGTGTAAGAAGTGGGGTGTGTGCTCACCATTTTGACTTGCCATGGCTGTTTCAGAAAACATGGAGGACATGCAGCAGGAGGCAGAGAAGAGTAGCAACCTGGCAGGCCTTTCAGCAGAGCACCAGTTTTCTGATGCAGAGGAGTCAGATGGAGAGGATGGCGATGACAATGACGATGATGATGAAGATGAGGATGATTTTGATGATACTCAGGGAGACTCGACACCAAAAACCAGATCAAGAAGCACCAGCCCGCAGCCCCCTCGGTTCTCCTCCCTGTCAGTGAACTCGGCTGGGGCATCTCAGGGGGCTTCCCCCGAGGGCTCCCTTTCCATGGGACACTCCTCCCTCATCAGTTACTTGGTGACCTTACCTAGCATTCAGGTCACTCAGCTTATAACACCAAGCGACTCCTGTGAAGACTCACAGATGACAGAATATCAGAGGTTTTTCCAGAGCAAGAGTACCGATTCAGAGCCCGACAAAGACAGGTTAGACATACCTAGCTGCATGGATGAGGATTACGTGCTTTCGTTAGATCCCAGCTCATCTCCGAGGGACCTCTCACCTTCCAGTCGACAGTCGTCACCCGGCTACGATTCTTCACCCTATAGAGATAACTCACCAAAGAGGTATTTAATGCCAAAAGGGGATTTGTCACCCAGAAGGCATCTGTCACCCCGAAGAGATATTTCACCCATGAGGCACCTTTCCCCGCGGAAGGAGGCTGTGCTGAGGAGAGAGTTATCACCAAGACGGGACGTGTCACCAAGACGTCACCTATCACCAAGGAGGCCAATGTCACCAGGGAAAGATGCATCTGTTCGAAGAGATTTGTCTCCTAGGCGAGAGAGGAGATATATGGCCTCCGTTAGAGCGGCATCTCCACGGAGAGGCTTATACCATAATCCAGCATTGTCCATGGGTCAATATTTACAGTCTGAGTCTATTCCAGTGGGGCATTCAGTAAGTATGAAAGAGTATTTTCACTCCTGTTGTCAAAACCAGTGCTCTTACCTAATCTGTGCATAGTACTTTTAAAAAACTGTACAACTTTATAGAAGAAGAAGGCATGAGCTTTGAGCCTCATCGGGAAGTCCTGTAACGAATGCAAGAAATTCGGAATAGATGGGGACAAAGTCGAGATGTTGATTCAGTTAGATGCCATAGAGTGAGCCTAAGGCTCAGATCTTCACTTGGTACAAGCCTCAATAGCTCCATTAACTTCAAATGAAATTAGGCTGGCTTACATTAACTGCCCCCATCTTTATTTTAAAACGGGCCAGGAATCTTACATGGCGTGTGGGGCTTGTTACAGCACTGTAAAACCTTTTACCTCCCAGACTGTCAGATGGGATTGAGCCCAGATCAGGGCTTAAGGCCCTGATACTGCAGTATGGTGCCGATCACCGACATATTGTTTAATGCAATAAAAACACTAAAATAAATGGAACTTCTCGGAAAAGCAGGGTGCCCATCGAAATCAGGATCTATGACTGGAGTTTAAAGGATATTATGGTGTGACAGGAGCAGGCAGCTGTCTGCCCTGCAGAAAGCACCATCATGATGGGCTGTTTCGACAGGGACACAACCGTCTGGGTGGAAATGGAAATATGCAAAACTTGCACAGCTGGTGTCTGTGCTGTTCCCTTTTGGTAAATCAGCTCTCAGAAACTGCCAACTTGGCACTTTTGACAGGCCCTAGCATTCACAAAGCGTTCTCTCCACAAATAGATTTGTGGTCTTTAGAGTTAAGGAACGGCCTCGCTATGTATGCATTTATTTTTTTATTTATTTATTTAGCATGCTTCCCTCGCCATGTTGCTGCTGCCCTCTCGCTGCCTGCCTCGTCAGCTGGGTTTGTGTGGGTTCAGCCCAGGCGAGGTGTGACAGGCTCCCACTGCCGCCGGGCTCCTTCCTTCCTGCCCTCCTCCTGGCAGGGCGCTCCTCCCCGCTTCCCTACTGCCAGTCTTCTTGGCTTTTTGTGTAATCTTTGTGGTTCTTCTCTGTGGAGAAGAATTGAACCCTCAACTCATAAAATCAGCGTTTCCAGAGCTCTGCGGTGAATTTCTCTGTGGAGCCAGGCTGATGTGTTACCCACACCTGGGAAGGGAGTGAGGGATGCAGCTGGGCAAAGGTGGCTGGAGCAGGTGTGGACCAAACAGAGTTGAGATGCCGCCAGCCTGGCAGATCCAAAAGTGGCGACCGAGCTTTTCAGGGGGATAAGGGAAAGCTGCAATGTGAGCAGCCATGTGTATGGAAAAGAGCAACACAGGTACTTCTTCCACATCTTAGACATGGCCCCGTGGCCTGGCAAGTTGCTGGGGAGAGCAGCAAAGCGGGGTGGCTGACTAAGTGGTCCTTGAGGAAGGGCATGTTGAAACCCTGCTGCGCTCTCATAGCCCTGCATAGCTGAGGGAGGATACAAACCCAGCCAGCAGTCCTACTGACAAGGTAAGGAAGCACAAAAGAGCCACCAGCTTAACAGTCATGATGTCTTAGTATCAAGTGAAAGGGATTGTATGAGATGCTACAGCTGACATTGTGCAGGGAGCCCAAGTCCCTAATGTCTTGCATGAGATGCTTCCACTGTCATCCTGTAGTGGAGATTTTGGATGTGCGATGATGCTGGCAAAAGGGTATGTAACAGTCACCCTTGGCCATCTGACAGTTCTTGCTGTAATGTTTGCCTTGTGTGTTATGCACACCTTCCAGCAAGGCGTTTAGCACTTTGTAAGGACTCTTTTAGCACCCTTAGCTCCTTCTTTTGGAAAGTCCGCCATGCCAGATGGGCTTTTAACACTTACCTTATTTTTGAGGTAGGATCAGGCACATGGCAAAGAAAAGCCCAATGTAAAAGATCATTTGTCTTACAGAAAGCATCGGTAATTCAGTGGCATGTTGAGTGTTTTGAGACAGAAGCCCAGACCTCAGTACAGTCGCTGGAACCTGAACACAGGCATCAGTGGAAGCGGAGCCCAGGCAAATTTAAATGAGGAAATGACAAATGAGGATGATTGCCCATCTCAACAAACGACTGCAAGGAAGGAAAGATGGATTCCTCACCTCTTGATGCCTTTCTGGAAGACATACTTTAGCCAAACAGTGGCTGAGTTTAGGTGAAACACAAGTTATTATACCTCGTGTGTGGGAAGACAAATAACACCTGAGCTTGCTATAAATGAAAGCTGTCAGAGGAGAAAAAGGAATAAAGGCTGATTTTCACTTTCAGAAAAGTGAAATCCGGCAAATCAGAACATGATTAGCAACTGCATCAGTGATGCAGATGCCAGTTTACAATCCTGCTTCCTCTTTCAGAGATGCATTGAGTTCCTAGTCCTCATAGGAATGAGAGAGTTTTGTGCTTCTGCTGCCTACACGTCCCAGAAGAGGCCAGTTTTCTTTCTTCTCCACTGAATTTGATGTATTTGCTCTAGTCTCTTTGGCCAGTGCTGGTCTAGTTCCCCTTCAATGTTCATGCACTTTGGTGGTCCTGTGCAAAGAGCTCATAAAGTCCTCTGGCACTGAAAGCACCACACAGAAAGCAATTGAAATTATTTCTTTAGGAAGTGGAAAAGGCCATGGGGAAAGTAACTATTTGTGTAGATTGTACAAAAATACAGAAAAATACACTTTTTTTTTCTTTGACAGTTAATAACAGGATCCAGTCTTACAACAGGATACTCTCTCCAAAGTAGCCTAAGGCTCTGCTTGATGCTGGTGCACATTTGGCTTTGGCAAGTTAAATGCCCATCTTTAAATTTAAAGACAGATCCTCGTGGCTTTCTAAATACCTTCAGGATCTTCTCTTCTGTCAAGGCCAGAGGTTTCTGGCCTTTCTGAGGAGGCTGGCACTGTTATTGAAAGGCTCTGATTCTTCTCCCCAGTCATTTTATGCCAGTCCTGAGAGAAAGAGGGGAGATGGGAAGGCTGCTTTTGTGCACCCTGCATTCATGTCTGTTAGCATCTTACTTTAGATCAGGCATATGTCTCTGTTGTCACATTTATTGTGCTTTGACTCACATTGCAGAGCAGTCTTGGAGTAAGTGACCTGGGTTATTTTCAGTTGAAATTAAAGCAGCAGATGTGCACCAGGAGTGCAGCAGGTGCACTTAAACTGTGAGGGGGCATTCAAGTGAGCGAGAAGAGACCACATAGGGTTAGTCCGAAGCAACCTTCCCCTCCAACCCCACAACACTTACGTTGTGAACCCAGCACCAACAGTTTCATGCAGTTCCTGCTTGTCCCCACTCCTAGCGCACCCACTATTTCCTAGTGTGGACCAGAGCTTTTGCCTCTTCTTCCAGTCCCAGGGCTGGACACAATGAGACTGCTAATGTGTCTTGCTGTGAGCGGTACAGACTTGTCCCTAGCAACTGTTTTAGCTTCTAGGAGGTAGTGGATTTTGCTTGTGTTGCTGTTTTGTTGCACTTCTCATTCATTTTGAAGTCTGAAGCCTGTCTTGATATATTCAGAAGGGCTGAAGGAAGTTAGGGCACCTCTATATCCACTTGAAAGTCAATAGGACTTAAGGCCCTTTGATCATCCCAGACATATGGATATTACATCCCTTCCCAAGCACTCAATACTTTATCTTCTTGAGTGAAATGTATTCCTGTACAGAGAGCCAGCATAAAGATGCTGAAGTCCAGGTAAACTGCAAATAGGTTCACTGGTGTATATGGGCTGCTATGGTGCGTTCTCAGTAGGACTGCAAATTGAGCTGATCCTGAAACTGAAGGCCACACAGATTCATAATCACTTTATTAAGCATCATGTCTTTTAGAAAGCACATTGGTAGTAGGCTGTGATATTGAATTTCACAGTAGCGTTCAACATTTTCTGGTTTTTAACTTTAAAAAGCAAGTATATTGCAATATGGTAATCAGAGATAGTTTTCCACCCGCCATCTTTTGGCAAGCTGTGGTCTGAGGCTGCCAGGAGACTGTCTGTGAAGGGTGCTTGGCTTTGAAGTGCGATCTTCTTAATCCCTCATAGCCTGTTTTGGGGGATGTACCAGATACAGGGCAAACCCTATCTCATTCCCGAGGCATTCTGGGGGACCTGTGAAGCTGGATATGGCTTTGTTCGGGGGTGTGGTGTGGCGGTCGAGCTTTATGACCAGGTCAGAGAATTTAGTGAAAAGCTCCTACAGAATAGTGTTGCTTGGGAATTTATATGCCATCAGGAGTTGGAGCGAAATATGCTAAACTGCCATAAATGAGAGTTAATAGGAAACAAACTGGACTCCCGTCACCTGACAAAGAGAAGAGTTCATCTCATTGCGCTGGCAACGGCCTGTTCTGACTGCACCGCAAAAAGTTACCGTGACTTTCTGGATGGTGCTCAGCGATGGGATCTAATACTTGCCCTGTCAACAGAATAAAGTCTTTGGATTTTCAGGATGTTTGTTAAAAGACGACAGCTCCTCTAATATTCAGTCTTTCCCCATGAATGTGTATATGTGTGTCTGCTTGTAGGTGTGAAAATAAAATATTGGTAAAGGAAATAAAAGCAGGGTAAGAGGTATGAGCATTTATTAATGCCTGTAACCATTAGGTTAGCTATTTCCAAACTTATCTGCCAGAGAAAGATAATCCAATATGTGTTCAGCCAGGCTTGGAAGGCACCCAGTGGACATGCACACACTGTCACTGTCTATGTAAAAGTTACGCATGTGAGACATATATTGGATGATACTACTGAGCTGGAAGCGTGTAGCAGTTTCTCTCATGTTGGCCACCTCTGTCCGACAAGGACAGACTGTTGCTCTATTCCCTTTTGAGACTGTGGCAGGGTACAACACGGAGCCAGTGTCTTTCTCAATTAGAGATTTGTGTGTGACTAGGTTTGTTCTTCGATAAGTTTTAGTCCTTTTTTTGGTTGCTTTTGCTCTATTTCCCTTAGCCCAACTTCACATGAGAGGCAATAGTGATAAATGTCATGGCTTAGGAAACAGCCAAGAGGACAGTATGACTGAGAAACGGGTTGACAGACCAAAGATGGAAAAAAAAAGGGGGGCAAGCAGCTGTGCAGAGGTGAGGTTGGCGATAGGAAGGACTGACAGGGTAGGTCAACTATGTCTTGTGGCTTGGCAACTGCAGTTTATTCTGTAAATTTTTCCCCATTCAGCAGTGTAACGTGCTGTCACTGTGCTTTCTTATGACAGTTTCTCTTTATGAGACTCAAGTATCTCACTTTCTGAATAGGAAAATTCCCAACGTAGATTAGTCTCTGAATAATAACATCTCTTAAGTTCGAGTCTGATGATTATGGGTCACCCTTCCTGTCTCAGCGTTGATTTATATCAAACCGGACAAAGCATCTGAGCACAGTGAGATTGAGCCCCTGGGCAGCACAGAAACTGAATCTTTAATTGCCCCCTAAACCAGTTCCCTGGGATGGGATCAAGAGGTTGCTTAATGCCTTGAGAGCAAGGATTTCCCAGCAGTGAAGTGCTGCCACTTTATGCATTGGCATTTAGCTGCGCAGTCCTCAGGCTGCTGCACCAAGGCTGTGGTAGCAGCAGAGCTCTGGGGCAAGTGATAGGCGTTTGGTCAATTTGCAGAGCAGAGATGAGCATTTTTGTTCATTTAATTTCCTATGGGAGTCCCTGAGAGTTGTGTGGCCGAATCCCACACACAATTATAAAAATGTCACCCTGCACTTCTGTCATCGTTGTTTCTCTGGTCAGCAATAAATGATACTTAATCATCAGATGGAAAACAAATTTTAAAAGTTAAGAATGAAAAAAAGAGAAACCCAAAAGCCCAGGGCATGTTTAATACTGAGTGGAGATGGAGCTATTCATTCTTCCAAGGCAGGAACTAATGGGAAGGCACTGAAAATGTCAATATTGTGAGATTGGTTTTTATTAGCTGTTACAAAATCCCTCATTCTTCTCAATCCCATTATGAGTGGGCGAGTCTCCCTGCGACAGAATCATCACTTTCGCCCACAGCTAGTGCCTGTGCCTTTGTTATTATTTATTGTTTACACTACAGATAGGGGAGAGTGGTGCTCTTTGTCTTAATGACTATAAAAACGCAGGTCTTCATTGCACAGAGGCGCTCGAACTTCCATGGAAATACCCCTCCCCTGTCATCAAGGACCGGATAAAGCTCAGGGTGGAGGGTAGGAGGAACAAGTGCTTTCTCTGGGAGCTCCAGGGCAGGATCTTTCATCAGGCAGAAAATGCGTACACGCAGTCAGACTTTTCCCGTACTGCCAAGTGGTGGTGGCGAGCAGGTAGCATTCGGATGTGTATTTCTCTGCAGCAAAGTCTTGATACCTAGTGCGGACTGCCAATACCAGCACAGGTTGCACAGGCTGCCAAAAGAGAGGGTAAGATGGATATCCTGGCCAGCTTTCTCTTGAGGAATGAAAATCTACCCCAAATTCTCTCCTCTGTTTCAGTTGAATATAATGCTCCTCGCTTCCTGACCTAAATTGCTGCATTGTGTTGCTGAACTCTCTTAACTAGCTACTGCCTTTCACCTCAGAGGTATGAGCCCTGTAGGGCTGAGCTAAGCAAAACCTCCTCTGTTGTTTGGATAAGCAATTAGTGGAGTTTTCCAAATGCTTTGGGATCCATCTGGATGAAAGGTGCTGCATGAATGTAAGGTTGTGTTAGACAGGAAAGCAGATAGGTGGTTTGGCAGCTGGACAAGAATTTTGCTAGTAGCAGCGCTGACATTTCTTCTGTTTTTTCTGGTTACAGAGAAGGGGGTTGTCTCAGGGGCCTTACTTCAACGTATACGGAGAAAAAGGAGGTATGGAGCACCGTGGGCCTAGCCCGTTCCCCGAAGGTCCGAGCGACTACGTCTTCAGTCATCTTCCACTACACTCCCAGCAACAGATCCGAGCACCCATCCCCATGATGCCTATCGGGGGTATCCAGATGGTCCATTCAGTACCGATGGCCCTTTCAGGTTTACATCCTCCGTCCGCTCTGGCCCTGCAGAGAGAGGGCTCTGAGGAGAAGCAAAGAGGAACTGCAGAAATCCTGACAAAAGAATCGTATAGTATTTCTAAGCACCACGAGAAACGTACCTCTCCGCACAGCTTGCACCCCACCGCTCCCTCCAGTGCCCCCTCCTCTCCGTTGCTGTTGCTGACACAGAGCACGTCGGAGGACAGTGTCGTAGCCACCGAGAGGGAGCAGGAGGAGAACATACAGACTTGTACAAAAGCCATAGCCTCTCTGCGAATCGCCACAGAAGAAGCCGTTCTGCACGGGGCGGAGCAGCTGCAGAGGCCTCCTGAGCCTCACCAGAAACCCTTAGAAAGTGCACATTTTAGCATTAAACACTTTAGTGGATCTGAGCCGGGCCAGACCTGTGCCTCAGCCACCCATCCTGACTTGCACGGTGGTGAACAGGACAGTTTTGGTACATCACGGACTGCGTTAGCCCATCCCACCTTTTACAGCAAGAGTTTTGTGGACGTCCGGCAGTTGGGCTTTCACAGCAGGAGCGACCCCCCATCAAGCACACAGGAAAGAAAAGATCCGTCATCTGAGAAGAGCAAGCCACATTGATCTGAGATGCATGGAGACTTTCACCCATACATTTACCCCACTTTTTTTTTTTTTTTTCTAGCGATAGAAGAAGTATTCAACTTTACAGCATGCCTGTTCTAAGTTACAGTAGTTTGCTATTATATATACTTTTGTTATATCAAAAGAATTAGATAAAATAACAAGTCATCATGAGCCTGACCAAAACTAAATTTGAAATTCTTATTGGGTCTGGTACTTTTAAATTGTACAGATGTTTGTGCCTTTTCTTTACTTTGCTTATATTCTTATAAGCATTTTTTTAGCAGTAATTTGTACATATTTTAGAATTTGTGTATCTGCTTTGTAATAAATGTAATTTCTTTCCTTTTTTGGACACTTGGATCTAAATGATGTAAAGCAAAACAGCATCAATATATGTGAGGTTGCACTAAAACATATTTTTATATGATTAAAACTGAACAGCTTTTATGTACAGCTCTGATTCTGTAATACTAATATTTATTTACTTTGTTTCATAAATTGTAAATTTTTTTCTTAATGTTGTGGATTGCTTTTCTATGTGAAGCATGGGATTTACTGTTGCGTAATTAGAACAAAATGTATATTGTAAAACAAGATATTTAAACTAGAGTATCTTATCTTATTCTGCACTTATGCATTAGTTAAAAAAAAAAAGATAAAGGATGTATCAGTCAGTTCTTAACTCTTGTAATTTTTTTTGTCTCTTGTTTGCCGGATTGACTATAACTTAAGTGCTGATTGTGATTTTAAACTGATAGTACCGTAAAGCATTAAAGTAAAACAATGTGCTATTGTGAGTTTTTTCAAAGCTTTATAAAACAGTTATAAATATATTAAAAGTATTTGGTCTTATGTGAACATGTTGATCTATATACTCCTTTGAAAAGCTATGGGAAAACATTCCACCCCATGTACATAAGTGCAGGTGCATCCCTGGTGCCGTCAGTGTAACCCCCCCGGGAGAGGCGAGGTTTGCTGTGCCACCAAGGCGCCGAGCCGGGCGCCGCTGGCTG
>NW_009260493.1:4157460-4173172 GCF_000687185.1 Egretta garzetta
AAGGCTGGACAAGCGGCGCCCCGCCGAGCCCCGGAAGTCCCCTGCTCACCAGGCCTGACCGTGGGGCCGAGGCGTCACGCCGAGGTGCCCCGGGGTGTCAAAGAGGGGTCTGGAGCAGGAAGAAATGGCGTTGCCCACCACTCCAACACCACGTCTGGTCACTCCCTGCTGCTGGACCCAGCTTCAGGAGGGGCTCCGGTCCCGTCCCGCGGACGGAGGAGCCCGGCAGAGAGCGCCGCCGCCCCGGCCTCTTCAAGGAGTGGGATCCACCAGCGAGAAAGTCGCAGTCTTCCAGAGCAGGGTCTCCATCTGGGGGAGGTTCGCTCTAGAGGGAAGGCAGGAGGAGCCCGGGCTTGTGTTTGAACACGTGTGGTGGGTTGCCCCTGCTACCAGCAGCACGCGTGCGAGCGGGTGCGTGCGCACACACGTACGCGCAAACACACACACGCACGCACACACACACGCGGATGAAAGAAACCAACGGCCTGGATTATATTTTGTGCTATTTAGTGGATTATAAATCTGTGAAACCAAGTTTGTATATTGACTTACAATACATTTAAGGAGTGTTCTTTAAAGAGAAATAAATATACAGTTACATGGACGAGGTGTCTAGTTTCCATGTGTTCTTTGAATTTTCCAGTATATTGTCGGAACCTTTTATTCCCAAGTGCTGCTTTGGTGCACAAGGAGCGCCCTTAAGAACATGAGGAGCAGCAGCGAAAACTGTGGATCATCTGTTGGCCTCCTCCAATATTATCAAACTAAACCAGTTTATTTCTCCAGTAGTGCCACTGGGGGGGCTGGTACGTTGTCATAATTCTAGCATGATGGCATATGACAAGTATAATACCATTACGGACGGTGACCGCTTCTGACCATTAAAGGGTAGCTTCTGGGATCCATTGCAGAGTTCCTACCTTTATTCCAGATCATTATGGCAACCTTGCCAAGATAAGCGTGTGCCAGAAAACTGGCTCATCTCAAGACTAGAGAGAGGAGAAGCAGTATATGTAGTTGGAGGCGAGCAGCTTGTCGGATCATGCTTCCATAAAAAAAGGAGAAGTCAATTATACATTTTAAATAAACAAGCCTAATCTGATAAAAGCCTCTCTCTTCTCCTCCTTGGCTGCATGGCTGTATTGAGAACAAGATGCTCCGCACAATGATCAGCTAATCAGGTAATCACAGATATTTTATTAAAAGGGAACCAGGCAACCCCCGATGGTAAATGCTCTATTAACATTGCCTTTAGAAGCAGTTCCCCCTTACTGTGGGAGTTACCTCTGGCTTGTTTGATTATTTTAATTAATTTGCAGCTGCAATTTACCATCCAACTTTTCAGCCTTGGGGCAATTTTTTTTTATTATTTATTTTTTTTTTTTTAGAATTGTTGAGCAAGTATGGCTGAAATTACATGTGATATTTTTGGGTTACAATGGAGCAACCCTAAAGAGGTTTCAGGTACTTACAATCTTAATTGTATTTTATCAATGAGTTATTGTTTATACAGTGCTTTGAAAAAAGCGTATCCTCATACCAGGCCGAGGCACTGATGATGACCACTTTTCATGCTTTGGAAGGGGTGTGGGGGAGGAAGGCAAACACGTCCCGACAAAATTTTCCCAGGCATGAGTAGTTCTCGGAACCAACGTAGTAGGTACAGCAACCGGGACCGGGGGCAGATAATTTCGTGAGTGCTCTGCCCGCTCCCCGGTGCAGCCCACTCCGGGCCATCGGCGGGAGCGATGGTGTGGGGTTGCGTTTGTGCCCCGCCGTGCTGAGCCAACGCGCCGCGCCTCGAGCCTACAGGGCAACACGGGGAACGCAGCTGCACGGCTCCCAGCCAGGGCTGTTGGTCTCCGGGCAAGCCTGGGGGCACCTGTGTGTGCTGAGAGCCTCTCTGAGGGTGATGGGGAGGGGGGTCCTCCAAAATACTTGATGCGGTGGGTGCACATGGGTCTGGCGGGAAAGAGACGAGTAACTCTGAGTTCTCTAATGTAAAAGTTCTGTGTTTTTAAAAGGGATGAAAAGGAGAGATTTTAACAGGGCACTTCAGAAAACTGCAGAACCGAATGAGGATTTTTATATGCAGTATGCTATAGAATTTCTAAGTCAGGAATATAATTACCTATTATATTGTTCAAGGAGGTTATAATTTTCTATGAAGATCCATATGTCTTTTCTGTAAAGCACAAGGGAAATACAGATGCTCTGGCAAGCTCTCTTTATTCCCTTCTCGCAGAATACTGTCACCAGAGTCACTTCAGGATTTATTTGCGTCAGCAAAACAGGGAGCATATTGGTCTCATATAACTGCCTGCACAATCTTCTTATGAAGCTTTAGATTCTGACTCAGGGTAGTAACTCCATCGCATGTTAAATACCTTTATGTGGACTTCCCGGCTGCAGGACACATTGCCAGCAGCGGGTAAGAATTAGCGCCAATAAAGGACATCATTAGCTATAACAGCCCCAAATGGAGTCAAGCTACTTAAGTGCAAAAATTTCAATCCAAGAATGCTGCAGTCAGCTCCCGTTTAACCCCAGCTGCACCCAGACTTATAGGGTGTCTCCTTGTTTGGGGCTGTTTCCTTGAGTTCTGCTTTTGGGCATGAGAGGAACTTCTCTCCTCGGAACTGCTTCATGCCTCTTCCCCTCCCAAACTGAGCTGAACACCAGAAGCTACACATTTGTTGGCCTAGATCATCCAAGGGACCTGCCCTTCCAAGCTGGTCTTTGAAAATACCTGACATATGATGAAATGGGGCTCCCTGTTGAATTATACATGGGACAGGTGCTGTCACCACCTCTTACAGATTAGCCTAATGACTTGGTCCCGCTCCCTGGGTTTCTAAAAAAAACCAAACCCCAAACCTGTGTTGAAACATCTCCCTTGCTCGATCAACAACTCCAGTCTCCTAGGAGAGTGCCCTAAGTATCCCATGAGGAGTAGAAGAGACTTTTCTTTCCTGCTGAAGTTGTGCTATTGTGAAGAAAGAAACTCAAGATTCACTGGCTCAGCAAGATCCTATTGTCCCCAAGCAGAGAAGCTCTTTGGATGTGCCCTGCTCAGTAGGGAGAGAGACAGCTGGAAGGCCAGTGAGTAGAGTGGGTGACAGAGGCTTTGAAGGACAGGGACTGAGCTCAAGCAGTTCCCTGTCTGCAGCCTTCTGGACAGCTTGAAGAGCACGGATTCAAACATGCATCCTACTTAGCATCCAGCTACTTTCTGAGGTGATTGACTCTCCTGTGTCCTATGGCAGGGTAGGTCTTGGAGGGGCAGATGACAAAGTAACAGTTCTGGGCTTCAGATTGAGGACCAAGCCCCAAAAGTTAGGTGCTGCAATGCCTGAATCCTTTATTGGGTTTTTCCCTGAATAGCTGAGGAAGAACAAGCCTTATTGATTTATTCCATTGCACAGTGGAACAAGTCAATGGGAGTGATCCTTTTAAGTCATTTAGCCACCCCTGAAAATCCCAATCAATATTCGCTAAAGAATGTCCTTAAAGTAAATCCAGGATATTCAATGCAAAACCTGCACAGCACATCATGTATTTTAGTCTAGCCGCTATTTGGGGGTTTCTTTTTCAGTTAAATTGCCTGCATGAAAAAAATCAACACTGTGTGCTAATTGAGTTTATTACCGTGATGGTGTCCCTGTGCCCTTTCCTCATATACAGATTACATACACTAAACACAGACCCTGAACACATGCTCACTGTAGGCTCAATTTAAGATGAAAGTGCTGGATAGTTTGACTTGTTCTGTAATTATTCTTGGAGGCTTTGCATATGGTACATGTCACGTGTGTGTGCGCTATCTTTAATATGCCTGCTTTTAGCTGGATTCGGTACCACCGATAGCACCAGGAATGTGGGAAACAGCTTTCACTGCAAAATACTTGGCTTTTGCCCCTGTGTGATGCCTACATGAGCTATAATAAGCTCATTTGTTGTGTGTACGTAAGTCTTTTCCAAATGATTGCGCTTGGTGAGGCAAACTCTTTTTAAAGAGTTTCTTTAATTTGTGAGTATAGAGGTGCCCTGTACATATGGTTCATATGTGTAGGGCTTTATTAGGCATGTGACTGAGTTTAAGCAAGAGAGAAATGTCTCCATCTTTTTATACCAGATAATCTTGAGCTGGACCTCCGTGGAGGCAGAGCTACATTAAACTCATCCTTGGGAGCAGACCACTGCAATGACCATGGGCCACTGTAATCCCCATCGAAGGTGACCTGGCATTCAGGGACTGCTGGCTTTCCACACTGGCAACTGGCTGCACATGCTGCTTTGGTGCCATTTTCCCCACGGCCTTAAGAAACAGGGGTGACCTCTTATCGCGCTGTGTAAAGTCATCTCCGGTCCCATCAAAGCTGCAGAGAAGCTCCTCAGCCAAGGCGCATCAAGCTAGCTCCAGTGGTACCAGTGTACCTCCGCTGGAGAGTAGCTGAGGGACCCTGGGAGCCTCGCACCTCGGAGGTCTGCTCAAGCATACGAATAACCTGCATGAGCTTGGCCACTTGCAGGCTGGCCTGCAGGCTGGTGGGAGCAGTGGTAGAAGAAAAGAAGAATTTTTCAAAAACTGGTAAAAATTTCTGGTCTAGTGAGTTTCCCTGCTTTTCTGCATTGTATAAATATTCATTCTGAAGCTGACATGATGAGGGGAGCTTGATCAGCAGCCGGCTTAATCAAAAACAAAAACAATATTACCACATAAACTGCCTTTTCGCATTCTTTCCTGATGAGTGACATCTCTTAACTGGCAGGAGCATTGCTAAGCAAAGCAGCCAGGATGAATATGCATGGCAGCACACACCGCCCCATGAACACCCAGCAAGGTGGAGAAAGCCAGCGGAGGCAGAGCCGGCTTTGTACTGGAGAACAGCATTTCCTTTCCCTCTCCCCTGCCAGAATATAAGAAGAGGCTGACACCATGCCATAGAAACTAATGGAGTTTCCACATTCATTTTAACAGAAGGAGATGCAGTCTCTGAAGGCTTGTTTCCATGAGGTGATGAGAAATCTCGCTGCTAAAGTTGCAGGGATGTCAGAGTACTTGGCATTTTGCCATTTCAACTTCTTTCCTTCCCATCTGCTCCTAGAGAAGGGAAGGTCTTCGCCTGGTTCAGCTGCGCTCTGCTGGGGCTGGGGGGCTGGGGCAGGGGGGTCAGGTCCAGGCCGTGGAAGGAGCTGGTCCCTGGATATCCTCAGTGCTGGTGTGAATGCCCCGAATCCACTGGGCGTATTAGCATCAGCCTGCTAAACAGTGGCACTGGGTACTCTGCAAGGCAAATGAAGGCTTGGGGGAGGACCTGTGTGCTTGCTCTTCCTAAAGAGATGTATACTCATCATCTCCAAAGGGTTACTTCCAAAGGGTGACTGTTTCAAAAGCCAGATTTTCTGAAGAGCCGGGCTCTTTGACTGAGGCACTTAGGTAAAGTGGTCAGAGTTTTCAAAAGTGCTGAGCACTTGTTCTCGGCAGAAACTGCTGGATTCTGGACACATGTGAAAATCTGGCCCTTAAAACTTCTTAATGACTAACCTAATGATGTCTGGCACTTCACTTCCATTTGTTATTTCTCACAGTCTTTCTTCCCTCCACAACATCCATATTTAGGCAGAAAGAAAGAAAGGAAAAAAAAAACCCCAAATGAATGAAACAACGAGCAAACATTCATGGCTGAAATAGCCTGTTCCTTTTTACTGCCAGGAAAAAAGAAAATGATAAAGCAGAGGCTTTGACCAGTTTTGTGACAAAGTTTTTCCTCTCCATTTCATATTTCTTGATGACAATTTAACTCGTGGGACTGGTACAGAGCGACATCTTGGACTCATCTTAAATCTTTCAGAAGTTTTCTTTGGACATTCAGTAGAGACGGGGGCTTTTAACTCTGGAATAAATAAAAAAGAAAAAAGAAAAAAAGCAAAGGCATGGTGTACGGCAGGGAGCAGTCTTTCTCTGGCAGCAGATGAGCTAAAGAATCTAATAGCTTTTTCCATCTCTATTTCCTCTGGTCCTATTGCGAGCAGAAGGGATTCAGATCCAGCTGATCTCTCAGGGTGGGGGGTGAAGGGGGCCGGGTGATTTTATAAGCTGAGCCCTGCTGCCTGCTCCATCAATTAACACAGGCAGCGGGAAGAAGCTGAGGCAGATAACACCCCTGTGGTGTTGGCCCTGCTCTGCGGGACCCTGTAAAACGTTTTTGTGGGCTCACTGCAGAGCTGGAGCCCTGCCAGGCTGCGAGAGCAAAGGATCAGCCGCTGTCTAGCGCGTTGCCCTGCGCTAACCCGCTGGATTTCCATGCAGAAATCCAAGTGAGAGTTAATGCTGCTTTAAGCAGCCTAAACTTTGGCTGGGCTTGCTCTCTCACTGCTACTGCGAAAGCTGCTCCTGGGGCAGCACTGGCTGGGGGCTTCAGCCCGGCAGGGCTGGCGGGGGGCTCCAGGGCGCCCGTTCCTGGGGGATGCACCGCTGGAGGCTGCTCTGGCTGGTCAGTTCCCCCTGAGCTCCCAAAAAGTACTTGGAAATTCCATATCCTGGAGCTTGCAAAGTTTCCTGGCTCCTGCAGTCTGATTTTCCAGGAAAGGGGACAAGCTAAACCCTCCAACAGTTCGCTTTGCTGTTTTTCTTAAAATTAAGGTATTCAAAATAATGCCAATGGTGTCAAACGTTACCCTTCCCTGGGGGAATATGAGACAGGAGCCAAAAATGTGCTGTCACAATGTGCGTTACCTGAGAATTTCATTAAATTAAAAAGGGCAGCGAAGAAGAAAGTCTCTGACTGTTTTAAATAGGTAGGATAGATTCCCCCACCACCACTTTGGCCTGTTAGTTTCAGAAACATCAGCAATGACGCTGATTTAGTCATCTGTATTCTGTGGGCTTTAATGGGATGCCAGCTCCTGATTTTATACACAAGTTTCTTGATAGACTGCCTATTTCAGCAGAAATTACTGTTGTCAGCTCAGTGTTCGGGGTGTTAAAATCATCAATGTCACAATGTTCTAAATAGGTGATGCAAAATGTGACATCCAAAGAGAAGAGCTCAGAGGGTGTAACATTTTCCAAAAATTTACCATCATTCAAATGTTACAGGATCTGCAATGAAATTAACCTTTCTGTATTATAACGAATAAAATGCTACAATGGAGTTTGAAGGTGCAAATCAGGCTATAACAAAACATGAGTGTGCATGCTTTCAACACCAAAATTACTTACTGGCTGCTAATTAAATCTCACTGCAAATGGGATTTCATTTTTATTTTTTGATGGAAAAAGTGGTTTTATTACATTTACTTGGCTGACAGCCAGGAATACAGCTCAATACGAATCAAGCAAAGTTAAAGGCCTTCTGCAGCAACATATGGCTTTTTTTGGGAGTATGAGTCATAAATGGAACCAGATGCAAAAAAAAAAAAAAAATAGTTATAAGAAGGTAGCAACTGTCCTCAGGCGGATGCCGATATTATTATTTCTGATGTTTCCACCTCGTCGTGAAAAATTTACACGTGCATATTAGTGAACATTTTTTTCCAGCACAGACTGTCTGTTTCAAAGCCCTTCGATGGCACAGGTCCGCTCAGCCGGCTCATACAGCTGCTTCATACCTTACACAAGCTGTTTTCTTCTTGTGACTTATTCAGACAGGATTCCCAGTGCTGCTTGTTTCTCTCCTGGTTTCAGGGTGCTTCTTAACATATGTAGGGCTGGCCTTTAGTTTGTTTTCTGAGCCCTGTGTAAATACAGGCTGGCAAAAGTATGTCTTTGCCTAGGAAGAAGCCCTATGGATGCTTTGTAGCCGCACCCTGCGCGTATCCACGCGGAGGGCGGGCGTGCGTATGCCTGTACACACACAAGCCAACACGAGTGCCAAGAAAATGACAGCTGGCATGGGGACGGGAGCCATTGGGGGTCGTCTTCTGCCAAGAGCTTCGACTGCCTGTAGTGAGGCAGTAGGTAAACAGGGCCTGGAGCTGGTGAACCGCAGGGGTGCGGGCAGACTGGGGGCATTTCGGCACCATCAGCCAGGCTGCCAGCTCTTTGCCTGCAGGCTGCTGGCATTGCTGCACATCAAGGGCTCTCTGCAACCGCATGAAGAGCTACATGTCTGTGCACCCGCTGCTGCGTGGGGCACCCACACCATAGGCATGCTTTTAGCAGAGGCCCGTAACATTTTAAAAGTTTGACTCTTGATCCCTAGGTACCATTTTCTTTTTGCCGGAGTCTTGCATCTGTGTTTCACCCTTTTCCTGTTGTTTCTCTCTCCTAACTCCTCCAGCCCCTCTCTCCCTGTTTACCACATAGGACACCAAGAACTTTGTCAGAGTTTAAGTCAGCAAGATCCTCTTCCTTCCCACATGAAATCCCCTCTTACTGCAGGTAAGACAGATCCTCTGGGGCTCTCTGCTGGGCAAAGCCTAGCTAGCCCTGGTCTCAGAAGAAATTGTAAGTCTTACACGCTCAGGTCCTGTAGAGGAAAATGGTCACGTATCCTGATGTATGTTGTAACAGTCACAGTCCACCCCAAGCAAGCAGTGCAGGCGCAAACACCAGTTCACAGGGTAGGCTATAAATCAACTTCTTTCACCCCGTGGTGGAGACCAGATGATGAGCAAGCAGTGAACACCCCACTGGGACACGGCTGCCCTGCTGCACGTGTCCTCCCAGCCCCAGCTGTCCCTGCGTGCCACTGCCAGGGCCTCCTCGGTGTGGGGCTCTTTGCACAGTCCGCGGCTGTCACGTGGCTCAGCCCTGCCATATCTCCTCGGAGGGGGAGCCCTGCTGGGTGGTTGGCCAGCTCCTTGGAGAACTTGTGCGGCACCTGCTTTATGCTGTGCCCTCTTCCAGCAGGGGGTACAAGAGCTGCCCAGGGCCCTGTTCATGCCCTCCACCTGGAAAACTCAATACTTAAACCATGTCTTGAACCACGGCCCTTGTCTTGGCAGACTTTTTTAATACTTAGAAAAAGGCTATTGTGTTAATGAAGCGGTTATGTGATCCCTCAGCATCTCGTTTGATCCACAAAGCTTAGTAAGTCACCTGCCTCTCTCAGTGGAAATGCATTTGGAGTCAGTGTACGTGGCTATAGCCTGCCCAAAATGTCCAGCCACAGTCGCATCAGCTCCAGCCTCTCTCACTGGAGTTTAAGCTACCGCCCAGCTACGAGCTACTTTCACATAGGAGCGGGCTGGCTCGGCTGCAAAGGGGGAACCGGCTCAGCTCATAACTCAGAGGTATGCTTACTCCCTCCTTATCTTAGTGAAAAGGCAAACTGCAGGCATGACCTCCCAGGGGTTGCATTACAGCATAGGTGCAATCTTTTGCACTTCAGGAATTCAGGTTACATACCTGAATTGGAAATGCTACTTCCTTCTTCGGCACCTGTTTTCTGCTGGCATCTGGGATCCTAATGATAGAGGAGAGTTGGCTGTCAGTAATTTTGAAAATGATACCAGGGACTGAAGCTAAGGAGGGAGTTGCTATTAAGGCTGTTGCTTTGAATCCATAGAAATCCCCTGGGAAGGCAGAGGGGAAGCTCAGGAGGCTGCATGGCCTCTGGGATGAACAAGAACCTGTCACCTTGGTGGGGAACCCAGAGCTCAGCTGGACGATGAGACAGGTTGTGTAAGGTGAATGGATAAAATTTATACCTGTGCTAAAACCAATGCTGTAACACACAATGCTACTTAAAAGCAGCCTGATTTTGCAATTCTTGCTCACGCTGATGACATCAATGGGATTACTTAAGTGAGCGGGTGTTTATTAACATGAATAAGGGCTGTGCTATGTAGCATTAAATGCACCCCAGTTGGGCTGGGGGTTGGGGAGTTCATGTTCATGACTAATGCTTGGTGCTTGCTACGAAGACCTGGGAGTGCCAGAAAAGGAGCTTCCAGCTCCTGGGGAGGGGGGGGGAAAGGCTTTACTTTCTGTTCATTAATGTACTTGCCTTGCTTATTGTGAAGGAAAAACTGAGCTCTCCGGCATACCCTCCAAAGGCTTCCTACCTCAGGAAGAGCTGTGGGAGGTTTTTTGTGCAAACGCTCCATAAGAAGAAAAGACCAAGAGGATGGAAAAAGTGTGTGTCTGTACCAAACTCCCCTGGAGGTATGTGCTTAACTTAACACCCAGAGAGGCCCCATTGACTAAACATATTTAAAATCATTGTATGGTCTGTGCCTTAACTTGTAAGCTCTTCTAGTCACAGATTTTGTCTGCCTCTTTGGCCAAGATTTTGTTTCAGACAGTGCATCCTTCCAAGCACAACACTTGTGGCAGCGTAACGGGTAACCCTATTTCTATAGCACAGGAAACCCAGCAGCTGTTTCCATGCTCCCGGGTTAGATAACCCTCTACCATGTGCTGGAGGCCAAATTTCCTCGCGGCGCGTGCTTCCTGGCCCCTGGGGAAGACGTGAGCCTGTTCCTAGCATAGGGGGAGGAATTGGGAGTGCTCCACTCCGGTGCAGCCCTCCAGAGCCCCTCATCTCTGCTGGTGTAGATCCTGTAACAGAGCTATCGCGATTTAATTCAACAGAGGGCTGGGCTTTTAATTTTGCATGGTTTTGTTGAGCAGCTGGATGAAAAAAGCTGCCTGGAACTGAGTTTTGCTTTGACTTTTTGAGGTTTCCAGGTGGGTACAAAACATATTAACGGCAACCAAAACCAGATCTGTACTTTTGTGGACCAAATATATCTGTCTTTAGACTATACATGGCTTCAGCAAACCATACACAGTCGTATTTAAAAATCGATTTGTTTCCACCTCACCGAATACAACATTGTGATGATAGTTGCTATCATATAACCCTCAGCGCTGCAAACTCACAGTGTCACAGCAAGCTTAAGTCTTTCAAACATTTTCCTGTTGTCTCAGCGGTACGATTTTTCATGGCTGCCCTTCATTGCCAGCCTAGTGACAGTTTAACTGACAGCTGGCAATAAGGTACAAGGAAAAACTGCAAGCTTTGGAGCATTTGTTCCCATCCGCACAGAAATCTGGAGGCCATTCAGGGAGGCCTGGGGGGACCGAGCCCCAGGCTACAAACACCCAGGCCAGAGGAAGGCTCTGAAAAAAAGGGCAAAGCTCACAGTTTCCAAGGAGTCAGGGATGGGACACTGGTCTTTTTATATTGCAAGCTGATAACTGAAAGAGGGGGAGATAACAGTAAACAAACCAGCAAAAACCCCCTGGAATTGCTGGAAGGATCTCTACTTATACCAGGTTATATTTCCTATTACATGATCTTTTTATGATGTTCCCATTCAGATACCCGTCCCTCACAGGAACAATGAAATTACAGCAGGTCTATGTGTGAGACCAAGTTCAAATATCCAAAATTGCGAAGAGATATTCCAGCAAAGAGCTGTACGTGAGGATCTGGCTTCTGCCGAGAATGAGGCCAGGTAAAATATTTGAAACCGACTTCTATCTTGCACTGAATTGCTTTTTCAAAGCTTTGGGTTTATTGAATGTTCCTGACAGACACAGAAGTCAGCTGCTCGAAAGCAAGTAAACACCCAAGCCTTTGCTTAGAATATTTCATTTAAGACTCCAACTCCCGAGGGGAAGAATTCAAATTTCAAGTATAAAATGAGATATGCAGAGCAGGAGCAAACTAGAAAATTCTGCCTTTACTTTTCTATATTCTGAGTGAGAAGATGCATTAATTTAGAACAATATCTGAAAGTACCAGTGCCATGGGTAACAGATATAAGTTGTTGCTCTCTTATTAAGTGCTTCTTGATATCATGGAAGAATAGGTTGCTTCCACGGTAATGAACATCTATTTTGCTGGATTCTTCTCTGCATTGTACTTATGCCACATTAATATCCAGTGCACTCTGGTGAAACAGGTGAGGTATATTAGTTAGGACATACAAAAGAACAAGTACTGTAATATTTTGTTAGCTGGAGGCTGCTGGTGTCTACGGCAGATGTGAAGAACTGAGGAATCTGTCTAAGAACAGTTTATGGGTTATGGATCCTGTACCTTTGTGTGCAATGGAAAACTGCATTTTATCAGAAGGCTGATCTTTGTGTTGCTACTACCTTTCACCCTCTGACTCGGACTAACGTTCCTAGGAGGCCCTGGCACAAGGCTGGCAGCGGTAATTAGCGATACCAATGCGATGCACTCATTCTGAGCAATAAGCTCTCTCACGTCAAGTCAAACTGGTTCATCGCTGCATAACTTAGTTTGGCAATGCTGTCACCTGGCAAGGTACTGTCGTCATCAGATGGGGTAAATCAGAAACTGATCTGACAGAAGATGGAGCGTGTAGCCTCTTGAATCATTTTAAACCTCGATCAGCTTACACAGCTGAGGAACAGCTTGCAGGAGGGAATCCTTAAGACAGGGAAATCCCAGCACTGTTAAATGCACATGAATTACCAAGGACACCCAAGAGGGTGGATGAGCAAAGGGGCTAGGGGCAGAAGCTGTTCAGCGAAGATATTTGTCCTTGGAATTCAATTAAAGCTTAAAAAAATGGTAAGCAAACCCCCAGAAAAATTGCACGCATTTATCTACTCATTTTTGCACGTTTGGTTACATACTGCATTTGTGTCCTTGAAGAGTTAATACACAGAATCGTAGAATCATAGAATCATAGAATCACAGAATGTTTTGGGTTGGAAGGGACCTTTAGAGGTCATCTAGTCCAATGCCCCTGCAGTGAGCAGGGACAGGGTCACCATAACATAAACCAGAAGGTTTGCTTCTCCCCTAAAACTCTGCAAAAGTGAGATTCTGGGAACTCAGTCTGGACCACAGGAACAGGTAGTTTTCCTGTGGGTCTCACTCCTCAGGAAACAGTACTAGGTGGAGGATCTACTCCTCGAGAATTTGTTTACTGACCCCTGAGACAGATAGAGCATCTGGACTCTTGGTCACCCCCAAAGGCTGAAGACACGCAAGGACTCAGTGTTGCAGCTGACTCAATCTATTGTGTGGTAGACAAGGTGCGCTCAGCCAGACGATGCAACAGCAGACATGGTGAGACTGATGCGTTAGATATACTGTACTTAAACGCTAGATATATTTGACTTAAAACAATTATGAGAAGCTCCTCTGGGGAATGAAATCCTTGTCATCCCAAGAAACCCTCTTCCAAGGGACTAGGTCTCACCTAACCCTTGCAGCCTTCAGAGAGAGTGAGGGAATGCATGCAGAAGCGAGGGCACACCTTCATTTTAGCATGGATTTGCAGGACAAACAGACTCTGGACAACTGTTAGGTATTGAGTTAGATTTTGCCTCTCAGAGCAAAGGCAGTGAGAAGGGGGTGAGGGGAAGTGCCAGGGGTACGTGCAATGCACCAGTGAATCCCTGCAGTAGCCAGGCAGAAGCCCCTGGTCGGATGGCAGTCTGTCATCACAAGCTTGGCAAGAGCAAGTTTCTGTTGAATAAACATGAGGGAAAGGAGGATGTAAAACTGGGCTGTGATATTTTTTAAGACTTCCGAAAAGTGCTGTATTTGCTTGGTAAACCCATGGAAATCGGCAATGATACAGAAACTTGAGGCAAGTGGATCAACTGGGTGCAGTGAGGAAAAAAAAAAGGGTCACAAAAGGACTTCCATGTGGTTGAGACTGTTTGCAACAGAAATTCCCAAAAGCTTAGTGAAGGCTACTCAGCCACTTGAGGGCATTGTACCCTCAGTGGGTAACCTCAGTGGGTACAATTGTGCCCTCAATGGGTAGAATGGGCAAAGAAGGAAGACATTGGACACTCTGAAATGAGAATGAGAATTTGAGGATTGAAATTCAATAATGCCTGGGAATTGCACAGGAATATGGGTGCCAGCTCACGCATGACATGACTGTAGTGAGAAGGGTCATGCAGAGCAATGCTAGAGAATAAGGGACCCAAAATAAGCCTCGTATTCATCTCAGGTGCAGAATGTGATGTAGAGTTGTGCAACTGTTCAGATCTGGGGAAATTATGGAAATTTGGAAAATGGACTTCTGAAGTTTAAACAATAATCTCTGGATAGATGGGACAGTGGATTTCTTTGTTGTTGAGTTATGTCATAAATGCCAGAAAAGAGACTTTTATGTTTTTAGTAGGGACAGCTGTGATAGGACAAGAGGTAATGGGTACGTATAGACTGGCTATAAGGAAGAAATTCTTTACAATGAGGGTGGTGAAACACTGGAACGGGTTGCCCAGAGAGGTGGTGGAGGCCCCATCCCTGGAAACATTCAAGAGCAGGTTGGACGGGGCTCTGAGCAACCTGATCTAGTTAGCAGTGTCCCTGCTCACTGCAGGGGGGTTGGACTAGATGACCTCTAGGGGTCCTTTCCAACCCCAAACATTCTATGATTCTATGATTCTATGTGAGCAGATCAAGCAAATAGTTTGTAGGCAAATGATTTGCTGTGGTAAAGTGGCCCTGCCTCAGAAAGCAGAAGACATAATAAATTGTATATTGCAGTAGTGTTCTATCAAAGAATGGAAAAAGAAAAAGGAAAAAGCAGCCATCAGCTGAGTCTGGTTTTGAAGTCCAGGTTTACAGATTAATTTTAAATTTTAACTATCAGAGCTCTCACAGGTTATGGATTCTTACCTGTTTCTGCAATACTTCTGATCCAGGCAACCATTTTACTTATTTTATAAAAGAGAACTTGACAACCCCAAAAGAGAACGTGAGCCAGTAGATTTCATAAATGATCATTTATAAGAAAGCTGCAAAGATCAAAGAGATGAAAATGTTTCCCTTCAAAATAGGAAGTGGCCTAACATCACCCTGTCCTTCAGCTTCCCTCAGCGTCTTGCTTAAAAAATCCCCCACAACAGCAGACTCAATGCAGTCACTTAGTGATTTCCCTTCACATAAAGACCTGCATAAAATGCAGGCAGGATAAAGAGCATTGGCACAGGAGAGATGATGTTTGTGTTACAGAAAAGGATCCGTGTAAGACAAGAGCAGCCCTTGTGCAGCCGTGTCTCATGGGATCACCAGTGGATCATGATTTTGCTTTGTTTTGGTTTGGTTTTGATGTGTGTAAGCCTTTGCTTGAGGCCGAAGCAGGCAATCAATATTTGCTGTCAGAAGACAACTACTTTACAAAATGGTTGGAAGTTTCTCCAAGAAGGAGCCAAGAGATTCTGAGAGTAACAAAATTCTTGACCAGATCTGATAAAGTCATCTACAGAAATGGTTTTAAACCTACAGTTATTCAGTGAGTGGATGAGGGTTTGGCAGTCCACCCACCCCAGCATCCCATGCGGTGGGGGAAGAGTTCATTGGGGCTTGGCGTTCTTCACAGAGAAGTACCTTGCCTCTGGGACCGGGCATATTCCACTTCTTCCCATTAGTTACAGGGCTCTCCTGATTGTTTCCTCCCTGTTAAGTGAAACAGGTCTTTGCACCTTCTTTGTAATTATTTACAAATTTACAAACTGTCAATGCCCAAGAAACATTTGACTTGCGCCACTCTGTGTGGCCGAAACTGCTAACTGCTCAGGCTGAGGGAGGGCCCGGGATGGTAGCGGGCAGGCTGACTTGCTAAAGCCTGCTTAGTAAGTGTGCTACTCAAAGTAATACATTTCCTTGAGTGCACTCTCCTGAGGTCCCTTCCCTAGGAGGAAAAGATTTTCCCCAGCCACATAAATGCCCCCCAAAATAAAAGCATATGATGTTCCCAGATCAACAGTGCAGCCTACTGGCCACTTCACTCTAATTAGCTCAGTGAGTCTACA
>NW_009260493.1:4173593-4179407 GCF_000687185.1 Egretta garzetta
CAGCAGGAACCAGATCAGGTCCTTGCAGACATGCCTGGATTATATACAACATGTCTTTACCAACAGAGTCATAATACCCACCAAGGGTGGCTTAAATACATTTGACTTGTGGCAGATCCCATATATCTTCATGGAGAATTTGCAGTTACTATAGCAAAATAAGTCATTTAAGCTGCCTTAGTTATTTCTTGGAATGTCCTTTGATTTATTCATGGTTGGAGGATTTGCAATTCAGAGTTTTGGCAGCTTGTCAACAGTTGCGTTGTTGAAGGGAAAGATGCATTCCACAAACTTTAAATAGGCTGGGATTGTCTTGTCGGATGTGTTTCTAACATCTGACCAAATTCCTTATGCCTATAGTTCACAAAAATTTCTTGCAATTATTTCCACTTTATAAGCTCTACTCTAACTTTATTTTTTTTTTCTTACAGCTTGTGTTAGAAAAAAAGTTATCTTGTAATTGATATGAATACAGGACCATATGTGACAGGTTGGAGAAAAACTAATAATTCTTAGTATACAACCAATAAAATTAATTACTCTCTGACATGATCATTCATTATCCCTTGTTGTGACTTAGGCTCGGCACACCTTCTCTAGGTAAAATATTGTCTTTCTTGTAGTCTATTGACAGTGTATTTATCAAATACTTGCATAACCATAAAAAAAATAATGTGAAACACAACGTTATTTTCAATGGAAATTATTGCATTCATGAAATTTGGCTCAGGTTAAACATAACTGTTCATCCCAACCAGAAAACCTACATCAAAAATGTTTCAGCAGTCTTTATATTCACAACTCTCTCCTCCTCCATTAATCTAGGATTTCATTATGTTGCTTATCATTAATTGTTGTGTAAATCAAAATATAAATGTGCCTCAGTTCCTTTGCTTGCTTCTTGAAATATAACATCACCTTGATTTATTTTTGGAAGGAAAAAGAAAGAACCTAACAAGAGTATTTTGAGAGATTCTAGCTCTGTGCTAGGGAATTATGAAGGAACTTGGTCAAGACAGCGTCTTAAATCTCTTAAAACATCCCTTGCAAAAGCATGTTTTTCCAAAGTTGGAGGGCCCTGACCCAGCAGAGCACTCAGCTGTGTATTTAACTTTAAGCACCTGCTTAAGTGGCTCACTGAGCTTAGCTTCTGCCTTAGCTGAAGGCTGCAGGATGGAGCTGAGGGAGTAGCTGGCATCATTTTTTGAGTCAAGAAGGTTTAACGCGCAGTGGTGGTGGAGGAGGAGAAATGTGGGAGGAATCTGAACTGATTTCAACCTATCAGCCTCAAAGAAATGAGGAATGAAGTCTGAAATTGTGCCGCTCCTTTCCCCTCCTAATGAGAGAGCAGCCAGTTGCTCAAGCATTCGCCTCTTCTGCCCAGAGCATGCTCTGCTCCCACCTCAGCCAGCCCTCATCTCCGTCTCCTCCTGCATCGACCACAGGCATAGATGGTCCAGTTTATTTATTCATAATATATTTTCTTTCCAACAATGTATCTGTTTATTAAAGGTATTTTTTTCCCCTGTGTAGACACACGGGGATGGAAATAGGGAGGCAACCTTTGGCCTTGAAAATGTATGGAGGCAAAATAGAGAGTTGGTATCATTGGAAATCACCCTGTAATTACAACCTGAGACACTTGTTATGATTGGGCTTTGGCTTGCAGGAGCTAGCATAACCCCCCAGGCTGAAAGATAAAGGTCTGCTGACGTTAAATGAGGGTTGCAAGTTATTGTAATGAATGACTTTTAATAATAACCTTTTGGAGGTGGCTCAGTGTTGTTAGCAGTAAGTCCTGATGAGTATTTGTTGTATGGGCCTGAAAGACCGGGGCAGGCACCGTCAAGGAAAGTAAGTGGGAGTGGGGGTGTCATCAGTTTTTCAGAAAAACCCCATATTCTGTGTGTGGCTGCTGTCAGCCCCTTCCCTACTCATAACTTCAAGAAGGTCAGAACTTCACAACTTTATCTCCAGAGACGTGAACAGAGCAACTTTAACCCGTGTGGTAGTGTTAGGTCAGGCCTTATTAAGATGTATTTCTGAATCTTGATGGTGATCCTACCTCACCCCTTCAAGAGCCAGGGATAAAGCCATGATGGTCAGCAGCTGTGACTATTTCCGAGCCAAATGTAGGAGCTATATCTCTTTTAAGAGTCTTCTTCAGAAGGGGTGTCTTCCCCTGCTTGAACCCCCAGAGACTGCAATGTAAAATGATGACAGAAACCAAAGAAAACGGTAACAGAGAGCAAAAAAGAAGGAAGAGTATGGAAAGGAAGAAAATAGTCTCTTCTGGGTGTGCTCAGGGCAGCTTTTAGTTATTTGGCACTTGGCTTAAATTTAAATGTACCTGAGGCAGTTTGCACAAAAAGTGGCTGGATGCCTTCCCCTGCAACGCTAGTGCAGTGTTTGTGGCTACAGTAATGGGGGAAGGAAAAGTATAGCCCAGACTGAAGTAGTGGATGGAAAAACCCTCAGACATCCTTGTTGCACTGATTAGTATCTTGAGTCACTGCCTTTGAGGGAGGTGAGAGTTTCCTCAGTACAGCGGAGTTAGACGAGCTCCTTTAATGAGGTTAGATACCAGAGGCATTGCGCAGTACCATGGAGTTCCCTGGGGAAAAAAAAAAAAAAAAAGAAAATCTATCTTTCCACTGCTGAGAGCTGAGGTCTAACTGGGGATCATCAGCATTAAGACAGTAGACTTTGAGAGCTACTAAAGCTGCCCTACCTACAGCAGCTGGAAGCGACAGCTAGTGATGGGAAGGGCTGTGACACCGTGTCGCTCCTCTGCTCCCCAGCAGATCTGCCTCTAGACCCTTTCTCACCCCTCGGGCTCAGGGTCTGTCACTTGCAGAGAGGTCCCTGTCCTGCCTGTTGGGGGCTGTCCCCGCACCAGCTGCCAGGCGGCCAGCGGCGGTGACACGGCGGCAAACCCTCTGCGACGGCTGGCCGAGGCATGGGTGGTAATGCTAATGCAATGTGAAACCTCCCCAAGACAGCCAGGCAGGCAGGCAGAGGGGAATGAGGACACAGGCAAACAAAAAAGGGAAAGAAATCGGGCTCTCTCTTCATCTCCTTTCAGCAGACATTTGTTACACAATGTGTGCGTTTCTGCTGCTTTGTATAGCACGCGTTAGGTTTTCCTGCCTCCTGCGTGCACCAGTTGGGACACGACATTGGGGCGAAGCATGCATCTGCTGTGCTTCAGGAGTTAAACTCGGTGAAAGAAAGGGGAAGGTCTAATCTAGTGAACCTCATGACTGCTGATCTCTGTCCTGCGGCTAATGTAAAACCCCCCAAATCTGGCTGTTCCAGTTTGGAAGCAGCTTGTGCCCGGGTTGGGTCTCAGGGGGCTTTGCGAGTTTCGACACCAGAGATGTGGCGGCTTGCTCTGAATAACACAGTCAGAGCTAAGAAGCTGTCACCTTTGCAGTTAAACCTGCTGAGCACCTTCAGCTACCAACTGGGCAAACAGGTTGTTGCCAACTTCATGTGGCCAACGCGGAGGGCTGACTTCTAATTTAACGCATCATTTGTCAGGCTGCTTCACTGGAAATCTGTTATCTTTTTAAAATATTCAACAAAAGCAAGGGCGAAGGAATAAATCAGAGAACTCATCTGCATAGAGTGACCTGGCAGTGCTGAGGTTGGGTTTTGCTTTTTCTTTTTTTTCTTTAATTCTGTCTCAAGAATTTATGGCTCTCAATAATTTTTTCTAATAGTTTGGAGTAAGTTTAGGAGCTTGCAAGTTTCTTCACTACCACCTTTTCCTTTTTGAAAGTGCTAGACTGGTTTTTGCACAAAAGGCATATTAATAGACCGAGAGCTGTTGTAGTGATAATAAAACCCAAATGAATTGCAGCTAGCACCCTGCTGCAAGGGTGCAGTGAATCCAGTCACCAGATCTGTCTAACCCAAACCAAAGGGACTCTTGGGAGCCCTTCTCCGGCTCCTGCCTGCAACAGAGCTTGAACCGGCAGCAGACGTCCTGGTGGTAACCGGTCCGGGCAAAGCTGCAAAGCGTCTTAGCCAAAAGGCCCTAGCCAAAGAGCTGAGATCCAAATTTAGTTTTGGACCTTTTGGGAGCACAGGGCGAAGTGTTGGGTTTCAGGGTTCTCGGTAGCTGTAAAGCTCAGGTGAAGTTCAAAGCTACAATAAAGTTTCTGACAATGCGAGGGGAAGTGGGTCCTGGGATAACGAGCGTAGAGGCACCTCAACTTCCAGTAAAAACGCCCCTAAACTATTTTAGCTTTTCTTTGGTGAAGTGAGCATTTCTCTGGCCCCTCTAATGCATCTATTGCCCATACTACCTTTGAAGATAATAGCTATGAATGCCTCCTTTGTTATAAGAGGCGCGCTGCCCTGCGTGTGTGGGAGGTGGGTGTTACGATAGGCATCATACGGCAGTATTCTGGTATTTTAATAAATGAGCTTCTGCTGGAGGTGACATTACTTGAGTGTAAAACCAGGCATATCTGTCTCCTTAGTAAGATACAGGGTATTTTGTGGGGGCGTGAAGTAATTTTCTTTGAATAATTGAATTAAGTAATTACGAGTTATATAAATGTATAAGGCTCCAATTGCCCATAGTATCTGTGTACCATTCACAGAACTCAATGCAATATTTTCTTCTGATTGCATGAACACTCTATTCTGAATTTGCCAAACAACCTTCCTTTCTCCTTTTTTATAGGTCCCTGAGAACTACTTCTGTAACACCCATGAGATGTGAAGAACAACCAGAGACCTCCTACAGGGAACAATCTGCCGCCAGAAGAACTGTGCATTTAACTGATTTTTTTGGCTCAGATGCCAACTCACGCCCTCATTCTAAGACAAAAAAGAAAAACTTTAAAAAAAAAATTAAAAATTTGGTTTCTTGGCAAAGCAAAATCTTAGAACATCTAACATGTTCAAAGGATTTTGATTTGGGTCCTCGCAGACCAAAGAAATAAATGCTAGATTCACAAAAGCTGCTGTGGGAGGATATATCACCCAGTGGCCTGGAGCATGCATCAAGCCTTAGGAGAACTAGTTCAGTTTCCATCTCTGAAGAAACTGGAGAGCATGTGCCACACAGGACAATGTTTTTACTAACCGCTCGCAAGCTAGTTGTGCCTATGCAAGGCTTGGAGCATTGCTCCTTGGTCTCTCCCGATGAGACATCCAGTCTGTGTGCAGAATTTTACATTCACTGCAACATGCTCTGGAAGGCTTAAACATCCACTTCCCAGACGTGTGAATCATTTTCACATTTGTCTTCTGCTTTAGTGCCTGTTAAAAGTATTTTATTCCAAGCAGACTGGCTTCAAATGGAGTATCTAAAGAGACTGGCTTCAAATGGAGTATTTAAAGAGACACGGCTAAGTTTAGAGAAACCAGACAGGGATTTTTAGGACATTCATCTGCAAGGTGGAAGAGCTACATCCAGATCTGCCTCTGCACCAGAGCTTCAAGTGGGCACCCAGCACTCCCCAGCGCAGTGTCAGAGGCTCTGGGCACCCATGTGCCTCAGGCAGCTCCTGCAAGCCCTCCTCCTGCAGGTGCTGGGAGCAAGGGTACGAACGACGCCCGGGGGGGGGTTGGAGCACTCACCTGGGAAGTGCAGTGACACAGCAGTGTGTGCAGGGCTTGAGCATGACATTCCCGTACCACCCAGCATACATTCTTGTATATGTATACATTCTTCTGTACCCCCAGCATAACCATGGGATATAAATTTGACAACACAGAGCATCTGGACAAAGCAATCCGTGGCAGTGGACATACGTGTCTGAGGCGGGAGCTGAGGTGCCACTACACCTTTTTCAT
>NW_009260493.1:4180397-4207287 GCF_000687185.1 Egretta garzetta
CCACTAAACCTTTTTCAGGCCTGCTTTTTCTTCCAAAGGCTTCCTACGGGATCATACTTGGATTAAACAAAGCTGGCTGCTCTTGTTTGAGGGCTCTTCAGATGAACTCTGGGAAACCAAACAAGAACAGTGTCCAGGTTTACTGAGAAACATGAAAAATTACCTGGCTTTAGCCCATGATGATGCCTCTTCTTGTCTTCTGCTCCCCAGATAAGTGGAACAAGAACAGTAAGCTTGAAATATAAGTTTACAATGCCAAGCTATTTATCAATCAATATTTACTGCTCTGACTGTAGAAATAATAGATTTAGCTTTAACTACTCCATTTTGTTTCATCCTCAAGTTCTCTTTTCGACATTCTTTTCATTTTGCTGTTCTTTGCCTAACAGCAACAAATTTTTCCAAGATCCTCTGGAAATTTCCAAGGTGTAGAGTTTTGCTTTGGGCTTCAGTGATCCCACTTGTGGCAACGTTTAGATTTTTATTTCAGTTGCACCTCTGAGTCACAGAACTGCGTTTCTTCCTTCTTTTCTTCCCCTTTTCTTTTTCTTTTTTTAGAATATCAGAAAAACGTTTCAATTCCCTCCCCCTAAAAATGCTTTGGCAATCTTAAGAACTGGAATCTTAAAAATTAATGGAGCTGTTTCAGTGTCTCTACTAGGAAGCTTATATTCATCGGGTTTGTTTATGATTTTGAAGTAAGAAGATTCTGATTTGCAATGCTGTTTGCTTGTGGCTTTGTCTTTTGGCAAGATATTTTAAAATCATAACGTCCCTGGTGCTGACCATCCAAGAACAGTGCAATTTCATCCCTTCAGGTGGCTCTGCTGAAACCAAATGTCACTCGGCTGCCTTATAAAGTCAGTGAAATGTGGAATAAACCAGTCAGTAGCCTGGGGAAGTACCCCTTTCTGGGTGGCTTTGTGTTCCTTGGCAATTTTATCCGCCTGCATACATTATCCTTGTAAGTGTGATCTGATGTGTAGGTGGTCCCTATTTCTGACACATTACATTTATCTGCATCTCTGGAGCAGCTTAAAAAGTCAAGCCTTTTTTACAGTCAGAATATTACCATGAATATGATGTATTCTGGGGACTGCGTTCTACATCTCCGAGCATTCAGTTTAATCAGAGCTGCAACTCCAGCTGGCCGTATTTTGTCGGGGAAATAAAACGGAGCTATATAGGGAGTACACGTGACGGCGTGCAGTAAGTTTTTATGAGCCCGAGGACGGAATGACCACATTGCTCGAGACTTACCAGCAGAGAGCTATGAAGGGCTTAACCAAATAAGTGGCAATTAAAACCTTACAGTGTTTCACATCATTGTCATGTGCTTGTTTGTGCCCTATGTGTAATTTTTAGCTCTTATTTACACCTGTGCTGGTGAAACAGAGGACAGCAGTGTGTTGCCGTATGGTCACCCAAGAGGCATGATTTTGTTTTGTTTGTTTCCAGGTCTTCCTTAAAGTTTCTGGAAGATTTTTTCACCCTGTTTTGACACACAGGATGGTGCGCAGCCAGGAGGGAGCCGTGTGGTAGCACTACCTTCTCCCTGCCATGCTGCACAGTGGGGTCCCCTGTGCAAGGTGGTGACAGTGCCATAGTCTGGAGCTCCTCGTAGGAACTCTTTTCCTCCAGAACATACGCTTCTGTAGATACCATGGAAACAAATGTACTAGTGGTGCTTATCATTGTATAACAAGTGATGAAATACAGGCATTTATAATGGCCACAGAGTATATTCATCAGACATCTTGAACCAAAACTAGGGTTAAACATACTCTTGAGCTTTGTGCCTGGCTCTAGCCTTCCTTGGCTTCAGCCTGCTTCTAGGTGTTTTTTTTACATTTTCTTTTTCTACTCTTGGTACAGGTGGTCTCCGGTTCTCCTTGTACCCTGGCAAGGGCCATGGAGGGTCAGATCAGGCAGAAGGGAGAGGAGAAGGTGCCAGCTCAGTATGGTAGTGAGGAAGAGGGAAGGAAAATCACCTCAGTAAGGACAAGAGAGCAGAAAGTAGGGCAAGACAGAGTTAAATAGCTGGGACTGCAGGATCAGATTAAAAAAATACAGCAAACGGTCTTGGGACATCTCTTCTCCTGAACCTCCAGCTGACAAAACCTGAATGACTCAGCCCCATTCACATGATGAGAAAATCTTCCACTTTGAAAAGTCAGGCCTCTGCCATTAATGGTAAACATCCTCCTCCCTGTTTCTGGCCTTAACACGTTCACCAGTGTAACCCTGGAGTCCTGCAAGATGTTACCTCAGAGATAAGCCTGTCCCCAGGGAATCATAGAAAACAGGGGTGGAAAGCACCTCAAGAGATAATCTAACCCCTGTTGTTCCCCCAGGCAGAGGAAGGCAGATTGCTTACATGGGCTGGGGAGGGGGGTGATGGTGCATGGGCTGGGTTTATGTGCTGGAAAGCTGTTAAGTAGCATGTTGAGAGAATGGTGAGGTAATGGGAATGGCGTTGTATGCATACAGTATTGGAAACCGCCAGGTAGAAATGAGGTGCTTTGTGGTGACAGTGGAGAGGCAATAGTACAGGGTAATGACTATGCTCTAAGTTTTTGCATCCAAATGATTTAGGGCCAGATGGACAGCCTGACCAGACTGAGCTGACCGTCATTACACATTTGTATCTGCCGTGGGATAGGGGTAAGCACAAGGAGGGCTGCAGCAGGGCTGCAGCAGTGCCCATGTTGTGCTGTTAGTGCAATCACCTTATTGAGCAACGCTGCCCTTCCCAATGACAGCACTGATGGATCCAGCCTGGTTGCTTTATAGGGTCAATAATTTGCAGTAATCAGCTTAGTAGTTGAGCAAGGTAAGAAGCAAACTGACATCTTCAAGAAGTCTGATTGTTATTTCAGACATCTAAATTGTTGTGATTCTGAGGAGTTGGAATTATTTTCAGACACAGGCTTCCAAGTTCCTGCTCTGTGAAAGGTAAAAGTTCAAAGATGTCAGGGCTGTTTCTTGGCATATATGAATGTAGAGTAATGGGGAAACGAGGACTAATAGGAAACCTGAGCCTTAACTGGGTAAGGTACAGAGTTAGAGTGTATAATATCTGGCTGCTGAAAGTCAGTGTTGGAAAGTCAAGAGGGAAAGTCACCAAGGACACTGAAGAGCTCAGCAGTCAGTTGGAATGGAAAAGTCACAAGGGAACCCCTCAAAGAAGAGCTTCAACATTTATGCCGATAAGTGCCGCCAGGCAATTAAATTAAAAAATAAATATTTCTGCAGAACGCAAGCAAGAGAGATTGTAAAACACCGAACAGCAGCATCATTTGCCATCGGACGGTGGTGGGGGTGGTGAAACTTAGTCCTTCCATGCCACCTAGTGTAGGAAGCTGAGCAGCTCTCCTGCTCCTGGTAGCAAAACTGGGACCTGTGCATCCTGCGAGACTGGACTCTGCAAGGAAGGGTGATTAGGCAGGAAATTAGGTGGAGGTCTGCAGCCTGCCACTGGGTGAACCAGCTCACCAGCGCAGATAGAAAAACCTGCCTGCAGCA
Source organism: Egretta garzetta (assembly GCF_000687185.1). Classification (NCBI taxonomy): domain Eukaryota; kingdom Metazoa; phylum Chordata; class Aves; order Pelecaniformes; family Ardeidae; genus Egretta; species Egretta garzetta. Next base: position 4,183,923 of record NW_009260493.1, read on the forward strand.
CCGTGGCAGTAGGTGACGCTTGTTGCTGGCTGCATTTCCAATGTGGCACGCTGAGAGGTTTTTAAAGAGAACTGCATGGCCTATGTTTTTATATATCTTAAGTGAAAAAGAATAATATTACCTAACCTACAACTGTCAACACACTGGAAAAAAAAGATAGCACGGGATATTTGCATTATGGCACTTAGTGACAAGGTTTGGAAGTCTTTCTTTCTGGTAACTAAAACTGGTTTGTGGATATAGTGTTTGTCTGATTGGTTGTTTCTTTTGACAGGATAGGATAAATTCCTGTTTTGTGGCTGATTTGTGTAAGGAGAAAAAAGAAGCTCTGGTTCCATTAGTAGTTGCTCCAAAACACACCAGTGGATAAAAAGGACCCAGAGTTGTGGTGTTCTGTCTAATTGCTAAACATACATATGCTTCAGCTGAGTGGTTAGGAATCATTTTCTCCAGGGACAGTTAGTGCTGTAACTTGCTAAATCAAGGACTCTTGACCTTACTTTGAAACCTTTGGTGCTAGTTTCTCTTTGATACAGAAGAGCAGATTAGGTGGGAGAGAATTTTGATAGTCCTTTGTACTCCCGGAAAATCTATACCATGTCATTGGACTCATTCAAAACTGCTTCTTAACAGATTGCAATGTCAGTCCAGGATGTTACCAGGCCCAGAATAACCAGATAGCTATATATATTTCATCCAGAACACCCATGGACAAGGGCACCTGCACACTGTCAGAGTGTCCTATGCATAAGATGTGAACTTTGTTTATAAGCAACTTTTGAGAGTTGTAATTGCTAGCCTTGATATATAAAGAATAAATGACCTCAGCAAAATTTAAAAAAAAAAAAAAGGCAGTTACCCTGAATACTATGCTGGAGAGCCTGCATCAAACATAGGAAGAGGTAATTCATGTTGAGTTTCCAACCTCATTTTTTTCCTCTGCTTTCTAAATTTTCTTCTACCACTTTGTTTATTCCCTCTAAAAAATCTGCTGTTTGAGTTGTCCAGCCGCTCTCCTGTTGGGGCCGATAAACAGTATTGCTTCCAAATAGGAATACTCCATGCCTGTGTTGGGCTTAAAAGCAGATCCATGCCCTTCCTCCTCCCTGCCTGCTGATAGACGCCCTCACCTGGGTACAGGCTTCCGCGCTCCCACATGCCTCAGTCGTGGTGCAAGTAAGGTTTTCTGTGGTGTGTAAACAAGGAAATCCCTAGAAGCAAAAGAGCACTTCAAAAGTTTGGCTCCTGTGATGGCAAAATGATGACATGTAACTACAGCACTAATAAAGGCCGTATGTCTGTGTTGTGTGTCGAGAAACTGGTGAAGTATAGCACAGGGGAGGCAGAGATGGAATGTCATCATATGCTTTCCATTTGCATCCACGTGAAAAAAAAGATAGTGTTTCTACTCTTTCCAAGGCAATGTGATGTATGTGTCTGGTTCCATTATTAAAAAGAGATTAAAATGATTTAAAATATGTTTTAGTATTAAAAAAAAAAAATAAAGTGGATGTTGGCCATTTTGAGTCATCAGCCAAACTCTCGGCCTTCCTGTTTTTTCCTTCTCTTGGAACTCCCACGTATCTCTAGTTAACAGAACTCCCAAAGATGACTGATGTTTAAATATTTAAACTCCTTCTTTTTCAACAATTTCTAGTCTAATTATTGATCCCACAATGTTTAGTATCCAGGAAGCAGTCCCAAGTTCCTGAAATGAAAACCACCTTCCAAAAGCCAGGCTTTTAAAAGATGAGTCATTGGCTGGCACTTGAGCATTTTTTGGCACTTAGCTTAAAAGTAAGAGCTTTTGAGAATTTTTGCGTGTGAGTAAGTAAAAAAAAAAGAAAATTAAAAAGTCCTTGGCATGCAGCCAGTCAACTTTCAGAGAAGAGTGTAATAAAATCATGGTGTCCTGGGTGAAAGTAGGGGCACTCTTGTATTTGGTGTTTAACTCCTTCCTGAACAGTCCATAATTTCTCAAGGTCCATCCTGTTTTTCTGCAAGGCCAGAAAGGCATGACTGGAACAAAATAGCCTAAAGGCCTATATTTCTCCCTCTTTGGGAATGCACCTTTTCCCTGCTGGAGCCATCAGGCTCCGCCAGGGCTTTGGTTTGCTTGGGGGCTGCGGAGGCCAGGGTCTCTGCTTCCTCACTAGCTCCTGCTCCCTGATCCTCACTGCTTCAGGACTGTTGTCCCTGAAGCAAATGCCAGATTGCTGGAAGATATTTCATAACCGATTCACTTGGGAATTACCCTGCCTTTTTGTCCCCTTAGGCAAGACCTGAAGCAAGAAAAGAGCAGGTAGGCATCTGACTGTGTCAGCCAAAGTGCTCTTAACATCTGTCTGCAGGTTAAAATATTTTCCTTATTGTTTTCACCATCTTCCTCCTGAAAACTGTAGTCCAGTTTAGGAAGCTCTGCAGGTTCAGGTCAGCAAAGATTAACAAAGTAGAGAGGGAACAGAAAAGGCAGGAGTTGGCATACACACTTCCCTGTAGTGAACTAGCCCAACAAAAATGAGTGTGCTACGTGTGGTGCATGGCATCTATTAACCCTTGGAGAGGAAATACCTATTGGTTGCCCAGATACGGCACCCATAGCAGAGGGAGCAGTGCTGCAAATCCCTGGGTCTCTCACCAGGCCCACAGCATGCTTGCATGCTCCATAGTGCCCGCCAAGAGACTGCTCAGGCTGCACTACTCTGATTTCTGCCACATTACACAGGAGTAAATGGGAATTAATTACAGTGAATCAAAAGAATTGAGGTTGATAATCCAGCTGTTTTTTAACATACTTACACTTTTCATTATGCTTCCCCTAAACTTGCAACTTCCCATCTTCAGCTAATCATGCTTGTCCCTCCGCAGCAGCCTGCAGTGGCTAAGCATTATTTGGTTTGTTTCAGGCTTTACAATTAAATCTATAAAGCTTGTGTTGCAGCGTTTGTGGAAGATGGTGATGATCCTCTTACCATTTCCATTCTATGGAAATGGTTCTTACCATTTATCCATCCTTGATAAACTGCAAGCTGATGAGGACTGGGGCTATGTATGTGCTTGGGCACTTGAACACATGAAACCATGTAGCAGTAGTCAGCTTGGTAGAGTTCCCCTGGGCTCAGGCAACATTTTTCAAGCAGAAAGTATAACCAGCTGAACGGGAATGGCCATGGGTTATCAGTAGCATCAGCTACTGCTCCATGACTCTCACATCAGTATTCCTCGCCTGTCACTGTAACAGCTGGGGTGAAGTTTTCCACGCCAAGTGCTGTCCTATGAATCTGAAGAAAAAGTTCTACCAAAGTGGTTCAGATTTCCCTGAAATACAAGAAATAAACCCTTTTTTGCCTATGTTAAAAAAGAATCGTCTCCTTTGGATTGCTTTGGCATTTTTTTGCTGCTCTGAAACAGCAAGCAGAAATTTGGTAGAAAGCTGGGATGTGCCCTTTGCCAATGCCAAGTTAAATCCCTGTGAAAATTGGTGAAGTTACAAGATTTGGGGGAAGAAAAATCCTGTACATCTGCTCATTGCAGATGTCTAAAATTCAAGCAAGTGCTTGGAAAGCCACAGCTGCAGCGAGCAGGTCCGAGCCGCTTGGTGCCTGTCCTGCAGTCGAGCAAAGGAGCTGGGCTTTCCTTGCGAAGGCAGCTTCCCACTGCACCGCGCCAAGGAGGGTGGGATGCAAAACCCCGAGCATTTGACCTCTGTCCCTCTATTCCCTCTCTGTGGCCAGCCCGGGCAGTGGGACAGGAGGGAGCTGTGTGGTTTAAGTCGAGAGGAAAGGAGCAGATAAGGACATGGAGAGTAACAAAATGAGTAGTTGGAGTCAGGGGAAGCGGGAAGCTGACCTAAGGAGGGAGGAATGTCATTGGGGACACTGGGGTGGGGACACACGAGCTTGGCAAAGAAACTGGGAGGGGAAGCCAGGAAGGGAGGGTGTGGAAAGGCCGAGATTAGACAGGGACGAGAGGGAAAGTCTTATTCCGGGGCTGGGCTTGTCTTGGGTTTGGGAAGAGGACTGAGTCCAGGAACCTGGTGAGTGGACCATTGGCACTGGTCAGGGAAGGGGTCAGGAAACAGGGCGCAAGAAGAAAAAGTTGAAGGGTGTTGGGCTGAAGGGGTTGTGCTGGGATGGAAAAGAGACAGAAGAGCATGCACTCACCCAAGCATGCTCCAGACTCCAGAGTTGGAATCAGACCCTGGAGGACTGTGTGCTGACCCCACCGCTCTCTGCAAATACCTTTCAGACCTGTTCTTCCAGACAAGATGCAAGACCATGCTTTCATCTTCTTTCACATTTGAGAATTTTGCTGAATTGCAGTAGAATAACTTTGTTAGGTAGGGTGAAAAGTGAAGTCAGGAAGGTGAGCCATGATATATATATGCCTGAACAAATCCTTGTGGTTATTTTCTGCTTTATCATGATGCATTTTTAAGAAAGAATCACACTTTATGGCCAGAGAATTTATCATCAGTTCCTTACTTTACCATGTAATTAATCCATTAGGTCATAAATTTCAGCAAATACTAGACTAGACTAATTTTAAAATGGTATAATAAAAAAAAGCACATTGTGAATGAAATATAAGCACATTCTTTTGTTTTATCTTCTCAATTTTACCATTCTTTAAGAACTTAAAAATTGTATTTTTTTTTAATTAAGGTAATTTTTAACAGCTGGCACAGATGAAAACAGCCGATCAAGACATGCTTCGATATTTCCGTGCTTTTCAGGCTGACAAAATGTGGTAGCTCCTGTGATTCTTAAATCCTTTTGTCAGGGAAAGTAAGGAAAGGTGATGAAAGATTGTCTTATCACTAGTGTATTTAGCTGTAACACATAGTATATGAACTTAGTAGTCAGGTGGAAGCAAATATATCTTCTCATTTTCTAGTTAATTTGTAGGAAGAAGAGAACGTAGGTGGAAGAATGGTCTGCCACAATTAACATTGCTAGTAAGAAGTCTGCATCTATTGACAAAACTAACCCCCTTTTACTATAGAACACTTTTTACACTTTTTCAAATATTCCTGATGCAGTTCCAGTGCAGTCAAAAAATAATCATGGGCCAATGAATTATTTCCTACATTTTATTTCAGGAGCGTAATTAAGTGCAGACTTTGGGTGAGATAAGGATAACCCTTCTTAGTTTGATATGTCTAACTTTTTTATTTCAGCTTGGCGTGAGCGTAAATTCTGCACTGGAAGCAAGTTTGGCCAGTGTTGCTCAGCATTCCCCTGCTGAGGCTGGACTGATGCATTCAGCGTTCCTTGCAGTTATGTGATAAATAAATGAAAAACACGTCTCTTGAAACAGGACGGATGAGCGCACTGCTTCTGTCACTTATGGTGAGGCCCTGTGCAGTCACCCCGCGAGCAGCTCCATTTCCTGCACTGGAGGAAGAGGAAGGTTTATCTGTCCCATGCGATGCAGCACTGATCTGTGATATTTCAGCTGGCTTCAAAACTGGCTTCAAAAACTGTCTGCACTGTGCTAACACAACTGTGTTGGTTGGTAGGACTCCAGTGAGATCTTTGGTAGTGCACTTTGCTGTGTACTTCTGCTGACTTACCTGGAAGTTGCTTCAGTATTTGTAACTTTGCCCAGTGCAGAGAAATGGAAAAAATGATGGGATCTGTTAATTGAATCTACATAGAAATGCAAGCACATGATGGGACTCAGCATGGTCAGCACCTGGTGAGAGAGTGCAGGATACTGATATACTTGCTCCTTTCTGACAGTCCATTACAGATAGCCTTTGGAATATAGCCTTGATTCTTTCTCTTTTTGCCTTTTTTTTTTTTTTTTTAAATACAACGTGATGTTGCTAAAAGCTATTTAATGAAAATAAAATCTTTTCCAGAACAGGTACCTCATGAACAGTCCAGCTTTCCTTTCTGCTCTTCATATTTTTACCACGTGTATTAGCAGTACAGTTTTTAAGGTTCTCATCCAGTAAAGTACTTGAGCAGGTGCTTAATTTTAAGCATATGCTTAAATGCTTTTCTCTCTTAAACCCTTTTTCTTGGCTTCCAGTAAGATCGCTGAAAAGGGTGATAAATGCATGGAAGTTTCTGTGATGTAGAAAGCTGTCTATTAGTAACTCCAGAGAAACCACCAAGTGATTCCACATGGACCACCAAACCGTCTTCAGAGTCTAATGATTTTCATTTGCACTGTCAGTCCGGGGTAGACTCAAGATGAAAAGTTATGTAATATTTTTCCAGCTCTCCGAGCTATTCAATCCTCCCTCCATCATTTGTTTAATACATTCCTCATATGTTGCTCTGGTCTCCTGACACCCAGGCTGTTCCTGGGAACAGCTGAATTCCCATATGGGGGGAAACACATTTCCATATGTTTTTTAGTATTTCAAAAGTGTTATTTTATTTAATAGATTTAAAATATTTAAGCCCCCACCCTTCCACCCCCCCTTTGGCATGCTTTAGTGGGTGTCCTGAGAGACTGTAGCGCAGAAATGAGAAAAACTACAATAGTAGAGAAAAGCATGCTTTTCATAGGAGTTCAAGGTGACATATAGTCAAGAAATAAATGAGAAATAAACTGAACTTAGTCTCCTCTCAGTTTTATCCAGACCTCTTCACCTCTCTGTCTCTTTTGAAACTACTTCTACTGGTTTAGTTTTTAAGAGCCAATAAAATATACAGAACCTGACTCTCCTCTTGCATCAATTTTAGATTGTTAATGTCAGGGTTATATTACTCCATTAGCTACAGGACTCCATTAAAATGTCGGCACTACATCAAGAAGGAGAACCACGTCCACGTTATCTGAAAAATTCTGTCTTACCAGTATTTTGGGGACTCTTTCAACTTGCAGATTAAAGGTATCTCTTTAACACAGAAACGTTAGTCCTACATGAAGCTGACGTGGGAACAAAGACAATGGGCTAAATTCTTTGATTACGTGGAGAAAATATGAAGAGAAGAGAAAGCAACCTCTTGAAGGCAGTTTTTTGTTTTTAGTCATGCCCATCTACCTTGCCGAAGGCTTTGAAACCGCAGAGGACAAAGATGCCAGTTACTCTATGGAGCTCTAAAAAACAAAAATTGCAGCGTGAAATACCAGCACAGATAAAGGCAGTTGGAGTTTCCCTCTTGCCTTTCATGTGAGAGGATTTTACACAAATTATAGATGCTATGGGATACAATGATCATGTCTCATCTGAGAAGTAATCTTCTTGCCCATCCCAGTCAGGTGCAATCACTACAGACTTGTAACTAGCTGGTCGATCCCTGGTAGAGCAGTGGTGTTCAGCAGCCGCCGTGCTCCATAACTGTGAAGCTTCGTGATATAGGAAACAGCAAAATAAGCCAAGGTGCATAATGGAGAGCAGAAGTAACACAGACCATTGAAATAAATGATCTTTTTAATGGGAACAACATGCAGTAATGTGGTGTTTGCTAACAGATGCTCTTTGGGATTTCAGCATTCTGCATACCCAGGGAATGCGGCATAGTGACCCCCGGCCCCTGTAATTTCCAAAAAGAGTGGAAAACTCCACAAATAAGAGAAAAAGTGACAGAGCCAGAACTCTGCTTTGCATCTTTCCTCCCCTTTTCCTCCTATCTGTGTCACCAAGCATTTTCTGTTAATGCTTCTCCGTTATCCTACACAGTGCCAGAACTGAATAAGTCACTGCTAGAGAAGGGCTTGTTGGATGGCAAAGGCAAAGAGGCAGCGTTACTAACCCATTTCAAACCAATAGGGAATACTTGAATGTCCAAAAAAGGCAGCACTAAACTTTTGCTATGCTCGACTGTCACTGGCTTACTGTCAACTCATTAGGCAGCATCCCAAGCAATGACGGAGGAATGTGTTTGAAAATACATTTGGGACTGGTTTGCAAGCATCAGAATGTTTACACTCATCGTGAGATTTCCCCTTCTTTTGTATTGGGTTGTTGTGCTGAGAGTATTTGTAGTTTGCTGATTACCTCTGGCCAGAAAACAGCAGTTTCTTTTGGTAAGTATTTCTGAGGTTTTGAAATTTGGTTTTGGTCCACATGTGGTGGAATGAAAATGGGAATTTCAAAGTCTTCTAGCAATAACAAACAGAGAAAAATCAGGAAAGAGAAAACAGTCAACAGATGAACCTGGCATTAACCTGGCATGTGGGAAAACAACAGCTGCTCCTGGTAAGGTGATTACCTTCTAAATAACACTTTTGGCTCTTCTGCATTCTTCTGTGATAGGCTATAGGAAACCTTTTTGATTAACAAAACATTCTAGGTTTGGCAGAATGGCAATTCTGGAAATAAAAAATATCACTGAAAATATTTGGATTAGCTTTATTGAGAATCCAAGAGCCAACTTTACCTTAAGAGATTAGACCTGGAGGCATGGAAAGTGAAGAGATCTGCAAATAATAATCTCGCATTCCCTTTAGAGGAAGCTGCCTCTAAACTATGTTGATTTAACAATATAGAGTTCCATGAGAAAGCATTAGCGGCACCTACATTTTACTCTTGGAAACATGAACAATATCCCAAGACTGTGCCTGCAATGACAAATTTGAGGCTGGTGTCTACATAACGTCTCTCTTTACCAAATTGGTATTCTTCCCTCTGAACAGTCATGTGGTTTTAAAAAAAGCCGTAGGCTCATCATAGCCAATAGTTATTAAAAAGAGTTTAGTATATTAAAGAACAAAAGGGAAGCAGGTCAAAATGAAAAACATACATTGAGGGTCTGATATCAGATCCTGCTTTCCCTTTTCAGGTGAGACTCCACTGTGTGGAAGTGGCCACACCTAAAATTTATAAATAGCGCCAAAAAGTTGAGAATGCTATAATTAAAAAAATTCAGTTGACATTTGGAATAAAGAAAGGAAAATGAAGCAAGGAACATAAATAAACTTAAGAGTTACCTAGATTTATTTCTGGACAAAAGATGAGATGAGGGATATGGTAAAAAGCAAGTAAGCGTAATAGAAATCCAAGTGGAAGAAGGGTATACATAGAAAGATAGCTGGCCTTTTTCCTGTTCTTAAACAGTTTTGTGCTTTAATGACAACCTAGGAACAATTTAGGCCTCACTCAAGACCATAAATGAATTCCCTACATGGCTTAATTCTATAAAACCTGTAGTTTTGCACCATATCCTCTAATTACAAGCAGATGCAGTATCAATACTAGGTCAGCACGATATTGTATCTGGAGAAAAAACCAATCTATTCAGGAATTTTAAGAAACATTTCAAATATAGTGATCCAAAGGTGGCCCAAACAGTGAGCTTGATCCTGCATCCTTCGCATCCTTTGCATCCTTTGCATCCTGATTCTGGCCCGAAGCAGTGGGGCTGGTGCTAGACTGGGTTTGGAAGCAGCTGTGCTAGCGCAGCACTCCGCCATCAGTGGGGGACCGGGGCTAGATGCTGCAAGTACCCTGCTCTGCTTCTGTTGTGGACTCAGTTGGCATCAATTCAGGGCTCTGTATATTGTGTATTGATGTGCTGTGTAGGCTTGAATAGTCCTATGGGACTTTGCTGGTTTAACATAAAGTGAAACTTGGATTGTCGATGCATCCCAGAGGTGCAACTCTTAGTGTCTTCTGGCATTCACTTCTGGTCCTGGAAGACAGAAATGTTTCTGGCTCCAGTTACAGAGAACAGTATTAAAAATTGGCTTTGCTGCGTACAAGGAGACTTAGATGTTGAAACAGGCTTTTGGAAAAACCTCTTTGTGCATGTGTTTAAGTGTAGGGTTTCTAGGGCAGGAAAAGGCCAGAAGGGTAATCCTGTGGCTCTCATCGTCAGGCTTCTCGTGTCTGCGGCATGTAAGGAGGCGGTGGCTGTCACCACAGCTCTGCGGTGTTTGGGACAGAGAGGCTGGTGCAGATGGGGATGTGCCTCGCTGACAGAGGTTGCCAAGCCCCCTTTCTTTCCCAAGCTGGCTGCACATCTGGAGAGGTCTAACAACAGCGTAAAGACACTTCCTCCTTCCTTCTCCTTGGCTCCGAGTGACACTCAGAGAAGTGTATCACATCATCTCTAGTTTAGATCATTTTATAAGCTTATATCATTTATTAATCCTATTTTTTTCTCAGAGCTTCAATGGTCATAATGAGAGTTTTTTGCTGTTATAACCTGTGTGTTGCTACCATCACAAATCCCTTCTACACACAAGCCCCTTAATTTGAGCAGGGTGGCGTATTTAACTCAAATTAGCGGCTCACAAGGGAACATTAGCTACAGTTTATTAGCTCAGCTCCCCAGCTGCTAATCCAATCTCTCTGCATGGCAAGCCAGTCACTGTGTGTAGTACAGGTGGTATTTCACAGTGTGCTCTCCCTCCAGCCAGTCTAGCCCAAAAGGCATTAACTGCAAGGCAAATGGTTTGGTTCTACAGTGAAGATATGGTGGTGGCAACAGAAGCAGCAGAGTCACCAGCAGGTAGTGACAGGCTTAAGATATTACCTTCTGAGTAAAGGATTCAATCAAAATTATCCTTTCACATACAGGAAACGCTCAGGGGATGGCCTTCTCCAAAGGTTTGAGATACTTTGCTTGAATCACCCCTGAATCATCCATTTAAGGCTTTATACTTCTGTGTTTAAAAATATCTTCAAGACCACATCAACCTCCCTGCAGTTTTGTTGTCTCCAAAAGGCATATGTGCAACATCAGCAGTAGCCCTGCTGGGGATAGCCCCCCCTGCCTGCTGGCTCTTCTGCACAGCTAGAAAGCAGATGTGGAGTGTCCTTTCTTTAAATGACTACTTAAGGTACAGCAAAGCAAATGAAACTGTTATTAAGTCTTTTATTACATTAATGTATATCCTGGACACTTATTTTAATGACCAGCATACTGTAATGGGTTTTCCTGGCTTAATAAAATGTCTTATCATACCCAAGAGCCTGGGCGGATGACTGCAAGCAACTGAGATACTGTGGGTCTGAGCTTTTAGCTTATATTGTCTAAAGAGATGCACTTTACTCACTTTGGTCCCTCCCAGCTGCCTGTAACGAAGGACAAACAAAAGCAACCTGTGCACAACTAGTTTTGATAACAAGTTTTCTAGCAAGATGGAACTCTTGCAGTAATGTAGCACATTATGGCATTTCTGTCCTTTTGCTCTAGCACAGACAGATGATGGGGGTGACTACATGGGTAACAGGGGTTTCACTAGTTCCAGCTCTCAAAGACTAAGAGCCTGTTTGTGTCACAAAATTCAGATAAGCAAGCTGAGCTGTGAATTTTCTAGAGTCTAGGTGTCCCTTGTTTACTGCCTTTGAAAGTCAAGTAGGCAACTTCCAGCTTAATGCTACTAAAACCCACATTCAGATATCCTAAATTCTACCAGCAGGCTTGCCTGGTGCTTCCTACTGACTGGTCCTGGGTAGCTCCCTTTATGGTGCTTGTGCAGTTTCTTTGACATGTACCTCTGTGGTTCTTGGCCTTTCCCACAGGCTGCAGGTATGTAATTAGGTGGTATTTAGTTAATCCTGGGATGGGTTTGAGAGTGGTGATGTTGGAAAGGAGTACAGAGTTTTTATTGTAGTGTAAATTCCCCTTAGTTCACTCTCTTGTATTTAGGTATCATTTTCTGCCCTGAACTTTAAAGGCACAGTCCTGGAAACCTGGGTAAAAATCCCCAGTAGAGAGCAAAAAGAAAGACTCATTGACTAGTGGCTCTATGGAAGCAGAAATAATAGGTAACTTTCTGGCCTCCCTGACACAGTGTAAGTTTTTGCTCAGGTTGCAGGACCAGGATTTCACCTGTCCTCTACAAATTGCTTATGGTTAATGTAAGGGCTCTCAACTCAAGTTCTGTTCTGGAGAAATAAGCAATATAGTGGTTTATGTGTGGAAAATCAAATGGGCTGATGGTCCTAACCTAATGAGTTCCCCATATTTTTTATCAAGAAAGCTTTTTCCCAGTTACATGCTTTAACTAAGTACCATAAAAATATAAATGGAATGGAGTATAGTTTCAATATAGATAGGTATGCAAAGATTAAGTGAAACTAGGTTTTCATCAGAGTATGCAAGGTGGTGCAGAGAATGGCATTGCTGGGTCAGAGGGCCATCAGCTGATTAGCAAGATGCGAGCTGTTAAACTGGACAAGCCTTGTGTCCACCTGCTGGGGAATCTGTATTGCCTCCTTTGAGGAAAATTAATCCAAAGTTTGCCCTTAAATATAAAGATTTGATGAACAATGCATTGGACAGAGTCCTACCATCATCAACGGTTCTATAAGGAGTCTGCAAAGATGTGTCACCAGCTGATACCTTATATACACTTGCACCAGCACCAAACCTGCGAGCATCAGCATCCAGTGTCTCAGCCCAGCACTGGGTCTGTTGCCTAGCCCAGCTCTGCTGCCCAAAGGTGGCCCCTCAGCACTCGCATTCCAGGACTGCTAGAAGACAGTGCTGTGGCTATTTCTTATCTCAGCACCAAGGGAAACTTCACTCCCTTACAGGGAGTCATAGAATCATAGAACCATTTAGGTTGGAAAAGACCTTTAAGATCATCACCCTCCCTGCCAGATCATACCTTGGTCACAAATTACCACTGCTGAGCAGTTTCAGTTTGAATTTTTCCTTCACCTGTTTTTAATAAGATCATCGAATCCCAACCCAAGAAACCCAACAGAGGATATTTACATATAACTGTTAGAGGAACTTTCTTTCCAAGTCTATTGACAGGTGATTCATATCCTGAAGCATGAGAGAATGTCAGCTCACACTTTTATGTGCAAGTTGTATGTGAAAAGGGAAGAAAAGGGAAGAAGTACATGAACACGACAGAGTTCCAAAGTAATTCATTTTGCCTCTTAGTAATTACTGAGAAATGCATGTGTTATTTTCCTCTGGCCCATACCTTGCCATCAGATTCCTGAATATCTGAGCATATCTCATTGAAGATGAGCTATATTCAGAATGCTGCCCAGACTGGGCTAAAAGAGCCTCAAGAAGAGTACCTAGAAGCTGATTCAAGGAATACAATCTCAGCTAGCTTTTCAGAAATGCCAAGATGTTTAACAGATGTATCATCTTTCAGAGTTAAGCTCTTCGGAGCTACAGTCTAATCCCGATGTACCAGAGGTTGATAGCTGGTTTCTGTCACTGTGAACCTCTGGCTCCGATGCATTTCATTGGAAAAAGTCAGTTATGGGCACTAGACAATTGAGCCCTTGGTCACTCCTTACTCCACCTGCTTGGCAAAAGCATCACCTCCACGCTCACTGAAAAGTAGATGCCAGAGTTCATTTTTAGAGGCATTTGGATGGCAAGTGGGGTTTTCTAAAAGATCTTTTGATTTGTATACGCCTAAAAGTAGCTTAAAATTCCGGTCCCCCATGACTACATAATTACATTAGAGAATATAAATTTGGTGTTTGAATGACCTGAATTAGATACTTTAAACACATACTTCCCCTCTAGATGAGTTTTCCATGTTGAACTTTATTTCATATAATTGCAGGTGTAGACAGAAATGTTGGAGTTGCTCCTAAGAAGGAAAAGACGCTGAGTATGGGAAAGCATTTCAGGCTGTAAGGGCCTGACTATAGGATTTCAAATGTCTTTGGAGCGAGTCTTACTTCAGGGTTTTTATTTATCTGGGTTGATTTTAAAAGGCCTGTGAATCTTTGTGCAAGAGGATTCAGTAATGAAGCGTTTTAACTAGAGAAGGTTTTTGTTGAATTGATCGCTACTTTTGACTTCATTTTCCAGATACTGCAGCCATGCTACATAACTGGAAGCAATTACTAGAAAGGTACAGAAGCTAAATCTGGCAAGTTTTCTCTACATATGTCAGAACTGTTCTTACGTTAATCATCTGAATAGAGAGTGGGAGTTCTTTGTCTTTTGGAAGCGCTGGGGATTTTTTCCCCCAAGTGGAAAGCAAGGTCAGAAAGTAGCAACTGCCTCTTCTCCTTGCCTTGCACTCTTTTCCTGCACTGATTTGGGAATTTGAAAACTGTTCCCTGGCTGCATTTGTAAATCTGTCCTAAAGTAAGGCATTTACATTTGAGTTTTTGCCCAATGAGTCATTTCACTAGCTGTCCTCAAAATGCTGAACTAGCTCTGTGTGAGAAAAGCTTGAAAGTATTTGCATTGGTGGAGGCGAGGGGGAGAAGAAGAGGTGAAAAAGTGCTTTATGTGCCTGCTCAAAAATGTTAAAGCTGGTCATTGGGGTAACAAGTTCAACTAAGCTCCTTCCCAAAATCTGCTGGATATCAGATAGCATGACTTAGTCCTTGTTCTAGTAAAGCTTAGCAGTGGTCATCTTCAACTGTTTGAATTCAACATAAATAACATTTTCTGTTTTAAGATTTATCTCTGTGTCCCTGTGAAACTGATTTAGGGGAATAAGAACTGAAGAAATATGGGAACTGCTGATCTGGACTTATCAAGGTATGCAGGATCTCTTGTATCTAAAATGAACTATCCTTATGAACTATAGCGAGTTACCTATTTTCCATTGAGTGCTTCATGCTGCCATAATATAAATCAAGTGCTCACAATAAAGAGTAACTGGTTGCTGACAAATAGCATTGAAAACAAAAGGTTTCCTTTCTGCAAGAAACATTTTGAAATTTTAAGTGATCCTGTTTCTAGTAAGTGTAACAAAATGCTTGGGAAAGCAAACCGGCTGATATGACTCGTGGGGGTCTGACTGAGGTTTTTTCTGCAGACAAGCTTTGACCTTGGAAAGAGGCAGAACACTTTCCTCTTTGCTGGCTGCTCACAACCACAGAGACTGTGAAAGTGCTTTTTCTCCCAGGCCCATCTGCAGCTCCATGGGGAGGTCGCGTAAAGCCACTGCCTGAGCTCTGATGCTTTTGCGTGTGCTTTGGGGGCGGCGTGCTCCCGCAGCAAGCCTCAGAGTGTAGCAGGTCTCCACCCTGGCAGATCCTGCTGTTTCAAGGTCTCCCCCATGCTTTCTGGTCCTTTCTGCCCTTAGTGAAGTGATGGAGAGGGTGCTTCCATGGAAGGACCTGGGCTCCTGACAAGGCAGAGTTAGGACATCCGTATTCTCTGCTCCACCACCCCTAGCAGAAGAACTGCTCCCGTTTTACTGCTAGTGGTTACCCCTTGGTTCCCAAATTTGCCAGCAAAACTCATTCTTCAGCACTGGTGCAGTTCTGATTCCATGTCTAAAAAGCGCTTTTTTAAAGCATTTCTCCAGTCGATGAAGACAGATCCCTCCATAGCGTCTTTGTTTCTGCTCCCTACACAGATCTCCTGTAGATATAACATATGTTCATAAAACCAGCTGGAAGTGGGACACGTAAACAGCAGTCACTCAGCAGTGGCTGCTCATGCCAGCTTCAGTGGAACAGAGTGTGAGAATTAAATTTATATTCTCCTGCTTCCCTACAGAAAATAACTCTTTGCTCTTGGCATGGGTTCCTTAGCTTGTGTAAAAAGTCAGAGAAGCCACACCAGTTTGCACTAGCTGAAGGTCTTTATCTACCTCTGAATCTCTAAAAATCTCTCCTGCCTGGGGAGAGGGAGATGAGGGGGAAGAGAGAGCACTTGGCTATACCGAGTGAGAGCCTGTTCTGGGCTGGTGAGAATACCAACACGCAGCGTTAGCGGTTTTGTTACTTTTCCTACCACAGGTGTTAATCTTGGCATTGGCGAGAGCTAGCAGAACAGCATGAGTCCTGGGTTCCTGCGATGCAATGACGTTTCTTTAAATGGTCTGTTTACCTAGGTTGACAAAAGACAAACTGGCAAAACTGGAAACAGGTTTTCCATTGATCCACAAAACAGCTATAGCAAGGAAGGAGGAAGAGCAGACCTTTCCACTAATCCCCTTTCTCCAGTTCCCTCCAGCCAGCCACTCAGCTCTAAAAGGGTCTCTCCTGTGTCATTAAACTGGATTTTGGGCTGACAGTGCCTCTCTTGCTACAATTGCATAGGCTGTGTCCACAATAATAAATTGGGCTGATTTTACAGCTCTCTCAAAACCCAACGAGAACTTTCCATTTGGTCCATCACTACTTACCTGACTTGGATTGGACACTGATTTTTTAATGATTTTTTTTTTCTCCATCCTCCTCTTTCTTTAGAAAAAAAGGAAAGAAATACCATTGAAATGTCTTATCAGAGCACAAACACATCAGCTTGTTTCTCAGATGCAGTTACTCCTAGCGCAGGTACAAGAAATCTTTCCCTCACCATCCTGAACATACCTGCAAACAAACAGAAAAAGCAAAAAGTAATTTTCTCTTGGGAACATGGCTACTTCAGGAATTGAACAATATGGAATTTGGATCACTTTGTTGTGCAAACTGGCCCTGTGGAGGAGAACACCGCTTTGAATCAGCTTCACACAAACTTTCTGCAAAAAGAAATAAGATGAGTTCATCTACATGTTTGTCACTTTTGGGCAGTTTTCTGGCAATTTTCAGAAGTGTTGAGGTGAACAGCATGCTTTTAATGTAGGCATGTTATTTCTAACTGCTGAGAAAACACTTAACATCAAGGACCAGGGTTTCATTACCTCTGTGTACTGCATAAAACATACTGGGGTGCTGAAGAATAAAGAGACCTTTGAATTCCAGCACATTTATTGTTACTATTTTATTTTTGAGTATGGCAATATAAGTGTGCATACAAGGCTGAGTAAAGTGCTTATATTCATTGAGCTTTAGCTTTTTATTAGAGTTTTTCTGTCCTTTCTCACAGCCTGGTACAAAAATTGCTGAAGTCTGTGTCTTTGGGTTACGCTCACAGATATTAGTTGTGCCACCTGGACTCATCTAGTGGTTACTTTTAAGTTCCTGCAACACTTTTTAATACATGAAAAGCATTTGTAGAAAACTAAATTTCTAATGGAAACATGAAATCAGTTTGGATATTCTAATTGTAAAGAAACAAGGAAAATACATTAAGTACTTTTAAAACCAACAGTTATTAATTAACAACAATAATAATAGATTTTAGCTCTGCTTGAGGTAGTCTTAGTTTTAGTCAACCAGCTGAGCTGTACCAATTCAGGTCAGAAACATCAAAATGAAGATGACTTCAGATTGCAAATTATAAGTACTTTAGAGCAAGGGTTTTTCCTTCCTTTATCTTCAACAAACCCCATTCTTTTAATCTATTCTTCCTCTTCAGCTAGTTCAATTAATGTATAGAATATAAAGAAATTCTAAATTTTATTTCTTCTTCAAGGTTTCCTGGAGACTTGTTATGTCTTCCATAAAGTTTTCACTCTTAGTGACAGAGGAGAGGTTATGCAGATTTTGTTGGATTTTTTTTCTTTTTCTTGGAAGTATTCATAGAAAAGGGCAATGTGATAGTTTATATTTGTGTTGACCAAATTCTTTGCTTTCTGTCGTAAGAAGTTCACTGACACCAGGGTTGAGTTGAGGGCCTTATAGTTGAAAGCATCATTGGTAATGTGAATATAATTGTCAGTTCTGTAGCAATCATCATGTATCCCTAAACTGCACAGCTTTTGTGGGTTCAGTGTAGCTGAGATTTTCTTGACTTACTTCTTCCTTCCCCTCTTTGGGCTCCTCATTCACTCTGCAAGCTATTCTTGCTTGCAGAAGCACAAATTATTCTCCTCACCAGCACTGAAGGTACCTCATTTTTTTATTTAATGCATCTTTCAGAGGTGGTTCTGTAGACCCTTACTATGACCCTGGATGTTATCTGGCATATCTGTGAATCTTTCAGCAAATCAGCAAACTGAAAAGTTTTAACCCATGCAAGGAAAATTTCTTCATCTCTTTGACCAGCTTTCTATGAACAGAATGGATTTTTCTTTTCTGTATTAGAAAATATGAAGTCCAGTCTCAGACAAAGCTCCCCAGGCTATTATGCCTGTTAAAACAAGAGTGGATTAATCTCGGAGTGGACTCAACAACTGTGTGACTGTACTGTATTGGATGATGGGGGATGGATTACAGGGAACTGGGTGTCTGGATCATGTGATTTTCATGTGCCTTTACAGTTCAATGGCAGCTGTGTCTGCTTATTTGGGGGCAAAACTGGAATCAAAGACTTTAAAATGAATAATTGCCCCAACATGTTATAAAACGGATGCAACATGGACTGTTCACAAATAAATCACCCTACAGAATTTAAACACAGACAAAGTCCAGTTTAGCAGCCAGGAACCCCACTCCATAGTACAGCTGAATACAGAAAGTACTGAAAATATTCTTTATGTAGAGAGATGATCTTTTATGTGAAGGCAAAATTATACCATCAAGTTTTTAGGATAAATTTCTGTGGGAATCAAAGAAATGTGCTCCCGGAAAATGGATGGCAAACTATATTTCATGGGGAAGTGTTCCAGGGGCCGGGCTAGCATAAAAACAGGCTTCTCCCCAGCCTTGATGGAGAAATTTGTATGGTGCTTTCTGCCCCTTCCCCCTGCCTCCACCCACCCTGCACCTGTAGTCTTTGCCAAAGAATGCAAGTTGCTCTTCTTTCGCTGATTCACTCTACTTTATGATCTGAAAACACTCTTCCAGCCTGGAGCAGATGCGGAAACTTAGAACAGCAGCAGTGGGGTTTTGTGCTTCAAAAGGAATTGGCATTGGTGCAACAAGCGCGTTTGATACTTGCTTGTCCCTTGTAAATCACCTAGCCTTTTTATCTAAATGAAACCATATGATCCTTGGGAGCTGTGAAGTGAGCACCTTGAAGGTGGTTTTCTGTTCAGCATGGTATAGGAAAATACAGGAGAACTGAATGGGAGAGAATGGGAGAGAACCAAAATTCAGAGTGTCAAGGGGCAGACCCATTCATTCCCTGTGTCAGATGAACAAACTTTCGTTCAATGGGTCGATATGCATTGCTAAAGTATATCTTATTCTCAAAAGGTCTAAAACTCTTTGTGACTCACCTGGACATTAGTGTCTGTTACACCACCACTGTTGGTTCTGGCCTGCGTGTTCTCCAGGAACTTGTGCTGCTTTTACCTTTCTGTGTGAATTCATTTAATGGTACCTATGCCTGGGTAGTCGTTTCTCTCGCCTGGGAAAAATGTCTCAGCTAATGCTATGTGTACAGTCTTTGGTTTAACAGCTGAATTACAGTATTGTGTCTCCTTCCATTTAGATCTATTGAGTACACATCTGGCTGTTTATCTAGCAGCCTGCTAACTCATCCCACAGCTCCTTAGAAAGGAAAACCCTACACAAAATCTATTCTTCAACAGGTAAGTAGAAACATAGCAAGCTGCCTGTAATTGCACTTCAGGATGATGTGGAAGGGAACATAGCCCCCTCCCAGAAGAGGGCAGAGCCCACCTCCAAAATGTGAGAAGAGTAATGTTTACAGCTAATTCCACTTACTCCTTTGTTTATCATCATGTTTGCTCTCCAGGCCTTTTCTTCATCATCTTACACAGGCATCAATTGTCATCTTCCTCTCCCTCTTCAAGCAGGTCTTTTGAATGAATGTTGCCAACTTTCCCTTGGTGCCCAGGGTATTTATGAAATGTGTTAGAAGACAAGTCCAGCAGAGAAAAGGAATGACTTGCTCCAAATTAAATGATAAAAGGATGCTGCCAAACTCAGTTTTGAATACAGCCCAAAGCACAATATACATAAAAATTAGTTTAGGTACCAGCAGCCCAGACTGCAGTGGTTTATGTGGGTTGGCTTTTGGATTACCTGCTACTATTAGACAAGTATTCTAACAAATTAGGGAACCATTTTCTGCCAGAAAAGTCTGAAGTCTAAAGACAGGCATTGGCTTATTCAGACATGAGGTTTCTTTTTGTTATGCCTTTCCATGTTTTTGTGTGTGTATGTGTACATGGGCAGATACTCTATGAATTTAATGTTCTGCTTTGGGAGCAAAATATATGCTGATGTTGATACATACAGCGGGACTGGACAGCCTAAATAAAGGAGATGGGAGAAAGAAGGTAAAAAGTTTAGTGGACTGAAAGTACAAAGCTGGGAACTCAATTAAAATGGTAGAAGAGAAGAGGAATTAAAGGGAATCAGTAAGTAATAAAATAATACATGTTATTATTTTTGTTGTTCCTATTCAAAATATGTATATATGAAACACAGCTGGCTCAGAAATGTGCAGGAAGGGCATTTGAAGCTCCTTGCACCATTCGAGAAGCCAGGTGTAGCACTGAAGGACAGCCACGGGCAGTGTCCCAGCTGTGGTTGCTGTACTGTGGTTGGGATGCACGTGCTCCCCTTGCAGGGAGAAGCATCTTCGGGCCAAGGAATGGTGTCCAGGTCCTCACACTCAGTGTCCTTGTATTTTCCAAATATGCCTAATGGGACATGAAGCAAGATGCAAAATACTTGTTATGAACTGCTTGCGTGCCTCTTCCCCTGGCTTTCTCCCCGTTGGCATCCCGAGGCACTCAGGAGTGGAGCACGTGGCTGCTGTGGGACAGGGCTCAAGGCACCTGCTGGGAAGGGGAACAGGGCCTGGTTGCCAGCAGATAGCTTTTGGGAGAGCTGCACTTTAAATGGGTTTATTCACAGTTAAACATTTCACATGAGTTACTCAAGAGAACTTGTTTGTTAGAGGCAGGTGGTGACTAATCATCTCTTAGCCCACCTTTACCACATTCAAGAGTTGTCAGGAAGCTGACAAGTAGAAAAACCTCTTAGTAACTCTTCATTATAACAAGCTGACATAGGAGGCACCGACCCCCGCTGCTATTGGATCGAAATGGGAAAGAAAGGGCTTCCAAGTTCCTTTTTCTTGTCCTTGGAGCTTCATTACTTAGGTAATGGCAAAAATATGTTCCTCACATGGTGAAACTAATACATGTATAATTCTCCTTCCCCACACAGAAATTAATCATAACTTCCATATTCAGAACTTACATTTTTTTAACTCTTTTTTGCTGTTGCAGCTGAGGTTAGAGCTTTAGAGGGTCTTCCTTCATGGTCCCATGAAGTGCCTTATGCACTCCCTGTCAGCAGAACAAGTAAGCCAGACTCCAGTATTAGGGGTCAACTTGCAAGCAGGGAGGGGCGGCTAAATGTCAGCATATTCTCCATCCTGGAGCAGATGTCGAAGTGCCCCATAGCTATGAGAAGGTGTCGAAGTGCCCCAGGTGATGAGTAGAGCAGCTCTGAGCCTGCTGGGATATAGCCTGGGGGGACAACACAGCCATTTTCTTCGTCCACAAGGTGAGGAGAGGCCAAAAGGCAGAGTAAAGCTGCTTTTATATCCATTCTGCTGGGAGTGGGACTAACAGTAGCTTGGGTGAGCATAGAGAACCAACTTAAAATGTAGCAGATGCTGCTTTTAAGCCTAATCTATAAAAGGTAGTTGGTTTGGTTTTTTTTTTTGAAAAAAAAAAAAGAATTATCAGTGCAATAAGGAAAAATATCCTGCAGCTGGAATAGAGAACACTGTAGGGATGAAAGGAAGCTAGGTATCCTTTGAGACAGCAGATGTACTACCAAATATTTATTTCTTTTAAATATTTTCTTAAGTCTTTAAAGTAAGGTAGTAGCTTCTATTGTTTCCTTTGGCAGCTTATTCTAGCCATGAGTTTCTCTGAGTAATGAAATTCCACCTACAGTAAATCTTCTGAGTGCTTGGCTGTTCCTGAGGTTTAACTCTTCCAAGACTGGCTCTCTGCTCATCTGCCTGCCCTGCACTGAGTTAATTCCAACTCACTGCAAGACTGACATCCGTGGTTCTGTCCTGGATGTCCTGGGCTGTCAGCTGGATGAACTAGGTGACCCAGCCAGCTCTATTTTCTGTTATTCTCTTATTTATTCACCTAATTTGATCACTGGAAATCTCAGTCTCTGTTCCTGCCTAAGAAATCATTATTTTGATCTTCAGAATCACTCTTTGTGAATTCAGTGTGTTTATTTGTCGCAGCTGGAGCCTGTGTGGTCGGAGCCCTGGATGACCCCAGAGACACCATCTGGCTTACTGTCCTGGTCAGAGATCTTCAGGCTGGGCTGGGCTGGGCTGGGCTGTCTGTGTATCTTCATTTAGTGAGAGGGCAGCACGGTGCTGCCCATATGTATGTAAAACATGTATCATGACTGGGAAAAGGCACAAAGGCCCGGAGCAGGCTGCTGTCCTTTCCAGCTGGCAGAGGCCAGCTTATGCCTGGTGACTTATTCTGCAGGTCAGCCACAAGTCCTGAGCAGTTATGCCCCATTTCATGTTGACTATAGGTTTGGAGCTGCAATAGCCCCAGGATGCGCTCTAGCTATTCTTCCGGACTGCGCCAAACCAGGCACTGTCAGCAAGAAGCGACTCTTCGACCTGATGTGTCTGCCCAAGCAACACAGATCAGTCAGAGCCAAGCACCAGTGGGGAGATGACGAATCCAGTAAAAACATGACCAACTGATGGCTGTAGGAAGCCAGCACACCCTCCCTGGAAGCCTTGGTCAAATAGCAACTGGGCAACCACAGCTCAGCCCCAGAGAGCCTCTCGGGACTCCTGGCTGCCAGCCCTGTGGGAAGCAGGGGACTTTCCTATGCATCTTCAAGTCCTTTCCGTGTTGCAGCATTTTCTGACTTAAGAATATTTGTCATCTATTTGGGAAATTTATATTATTTCTGGAAACAAAAATGTGCTAATATATTGAACAAAGAAGGGCACACAGTCTGCTGAATAAACTCTCCAGCCTCAAGCCAGTACCACTGTGCCTGAAGGGCCATTTTCTGTGGAAGGCTGGATCAATGTCTGCTCCAGGCAGGACTTGTCCAAAAGGTTAAAAATAATGCCCCTGAAGCTGCAATCATCTGAATCCCATATGCCTGTATGTCCTGCAGGCATTTTACCTTTGTGAAATCAAACATAATTCCAAGCAGACAGATTCAGTTCAAATAGTTGGCTTGCTGTAATAAAGCCAATGGGAACATACCAATAAGCTTCTAATTTTGTACTTAATATGTTCAGAGTATTGCTGATTACCCAGTGCTGGTTTTCTTCCTCTTAAAGTGCTATGTTTTAATGATCAGTTTTACACCATATTCTGAATGTGACTTCAGTAGCCCAAAAACCAGGCTGAGCTTCTTCTGTCTTTCTCTGACTTCAGGAAAAAAAAAAAAAAAGAAGAAAAAAAGGTTCTCAGGAGCCATTGTCACGTTGCAGATTTCAGAGTATTTCTTCTCTTTACATACAGAACGGTTTTCACAATAGTTTGTCACTATTTGTTGGTAAATACTGTCTCGATATTTATTAGCAGCTTGACACTTCAGCCAAGATGAAAATCGCATGAAGTAAACTGAAAGGTGGAAGAGAAAATTAGTGCAAAACTGAAGTGACTCACTCAGTGTCCGTGCTGAAGGTAGAAATGGGAAACAAACTGGAGCTTAAGGAGAACGTTTTATCATCTGGAGAAAGCATTTGGAGGGGGCATAGTATTTCCATCTGTTCATTCTTAACTTGCTTTTCTTCAGCAG
>NW_009260493.1:4207303-4227154 GCF_000687185.1 Egretta garzetta
CAGGAATTGCTGAGCTTATATTAAACATCTTCCCTCTATGATTCATTCAAACTGCTCTTCAGAATTCCTCCACTCTGTTGCCATTGACTAAAACATTAAAAAGAGAGCTACTATGATGGACCAAAAAGGTATGTGTAGATTCTGGCAGCGGTACCAAAGCTTTGGTCTGTATCTGTAAGCTGTGGAAGGCACATATTCCACTGGGAGTTAGATGCTTAAATGCCATCGAGAATCAGAGCTTTATTGGGGAATTATGTAAGCTTACTACTTTTTTTTTATCCTTTCCTTGTATGATCCATTTAATTCAGATGGCAAACGTTGTGGAAGGAAGCAACCTTACTGTTTAAGCATTCTGACTGCTTAATACATGAACAATTGCCATAAATAAATAATCAGTGCAGGTCACTGCATACGGTACTGCCTTTCTGACTGGCTGAATAGGGAAAGGCTAGAAATGACAGTGAAGAGGCTGTGTGCATGATTTTTCTTTCCTACAATAGATGAGGAAACAGACACCAACGCATTTATATTGACAGAATCTGAATATTGCCTTATTTTATGTGTACAAGAACTTCTCCTTCTGTGTGGTAGCCTAGTCTTTCCCTGAGGAGCTGTGAACATTACATAACTATCGAACAAGAGTCTACGCACTGTGTTAAATTTCCGAAACTTGCAAGGAGGAATGTGTCACCTGTCAGAGAGATGTCACTTTGGCTGACTGCTGTACGCCTATTCTCTGTGAAATGGTTCAACAGGATGAAGTGATTTATTTCAGTTGACAAAGCTTCTCAAGTAAATGAAAAAAAATGTTCTCTCCTGTAGATTTATTAAGCCACAATTAAATTATGGCTATTCAAATGAGACCTGAGCTATATCTACCTGGGAGCATCTAGCACTGTGTACCCAGGTACCAAATCTGCCATAGCTGCATTAGCTATGGGATGATAAGGGTCTAACCCTAGTGCAGGGTAAATCAGTCCTAAAGGGCTTCTGTCTAATGAGTTTGTTTTGTGTCCAGTATTTCAGCTTGCGTGGTTATCATACAAATTTTTGTGCCAGAATGATCCACCTTCAGTAGTAAATCTAATTGTTCTCCTGTCTTTTCCTCTCTTCTCTCTGAATTTAAATGGCTGTTTGTATTGTGGTTCTGAATAACTAATGCTTCATAGCAGGTTTTACTTTCATAGAATCATAGAATGCTTTGGGTTGGAAGGGACCCCTAGAGGTCATCTAGTCCAACCCCCCTGCAGTGAGCAGGGACACTGCTAACTAGATCAGGTTGTTCAGAGCCCCATCCAACCTGGTCTTGAATGTTTCCAGGGATGGGGCCTCCACCACCTCTCTGGGCAACCCGTTCCAGTGTTTCACCACCCTCATTGTAAAGAATTTCTTCCTTACATCCAGTCTAAACCTACCCTGGTTTAGTTTAAAACCATTACCCCTTGTCCTGTCACAGCTGGCCCTACTAAAAAGATTTTCCCCATCTTTCCTATAGGCCCCCTTTAGGTACTGAAAGGCTGTAATCAGGTCTCCCCTCAGCCTTCTCTTCTCCAGGCTGAAAAGCCCCAACTCTCTCATCCTGCCCTCATAGGAGAGGTGCTCCAGCCCTCGGATCATTTTTGTAGCCCTCCTCTGGACCCACTCCAACAGTTCCATGTCCTTCTTGTGCTGAGGGCTCCAGAGCTGGACTCAGTTCTCCAGGTGGGGTCTCACCAGAGCAGAGTAGAGGGACAGAATCATCTCCATCGACCTGCTGGCCATGCTTCTCTTGATGCAGCCCAGGGCACGGTTGACCTTCTGGGCTGCCAGCGCACATTGCTGGCTCATGTCCAGCTTTTCATCCACCGGTACCCCCAAGTCCCTCTCAGCAGGGCTGCTCTTGATCCTTTCTTCCCCCAGCCTGTATTGATACCTGGGGTTACCCCGACCCAGGTGCAGAACCTTGCACTTGGCCTTGTTGAACCTCATGAGGTTCACACAGGCCCACCTCTCTAGCCTGTCCAGGTCTCTTTGGATGATATCCCGTCCTTCTGGTGTGTCAGCTGCACCGCTCAGCTTGGTGTCATCTGCAAACTTGCTGAGGGTGCACTCGATCTCACTATGTCATTAATGAATATATTAAACAACACCGGTCCCAGTATGGACCCCTGAGGGACCCCAATTGTCACTGGTCTCCATCCGGACATCAAGCTGTTTATCACTACCCTCTGGATGCGACCATCCAACAATTCCCTATCCATCAAACAGCCCACTCATCAAATCCACAGCTCCCCAAATTAGAGAGAAGAATGTTGTACTTTTGCAGATCATGATCAGTTGGAAAATCCTTTCTGTACTTTACAGGCAGAAAAATGAAGCACAGAAGAGGGTGACCAAGTTCTAGACTCTGGATCTGTGTTTGTACGTCCCCATCCCGTTCTTGACTTCATGCCATCACTGAGTTGAAGCTATGGGTGACAAAATATTTCTTTTCACGGAAACTGGAAAAGAAGAATTATTATGACAAGGTGTTTAGCAGTTTGGACCTATTGACATGGCAAACTGATCTGAGTTTGGGAGATGGATGAGTTTCTTTTGGGAATCACTGTCACCATTAACTGTCAGTGACACACAAATAGCATCTTGCAAACAAAACATTAAGGTTAAAGTACGTAGAGCAAAAAGTTATATTACTATGTGTAGCTCTGTATCTTTCCCCTTATCTAAGCTCAATCTTTTCTTGTAAATATTTATAAATGCCACTCTGTCCTGCACCCATTGGGTGCTCTGTCACTTTTCGTCCCTCTGAGATGCTTGGGCAGAGGTCAGGTACAGGGCCCCACCACGGTTTAGCACCCTCCTCTACTCTTACAAGTAGACTGAGAGAGGCATCAGTATGTGGAGCTCTCTCCCACAGTCAGTTTCTGGTCAAATGGTAGGTTATATGGAGATTATTGCATTCAGTTCAAGATGTTCACAATTTAAAAAATGTTGTAGAGGTGTTGTAGAGATATTGTAGAGAGCTGAAAAATTATATTGTGCTGGAAGACCAAGCCTGGATTCCTGTAGTAAAGTAAAGAACTTGCCCAGTTGTACTGCTGACCTAGCTGTTAGATCTAGAGCTCCTAATGCAAACCCCATAAAGATAATTTACTGCATGCTTTCATCTGGACTAACAAGCTGAGGTGTAAACATTTCTTTAGACTCATCAATGTATTGAAGAGAATGCTGAGAGATGACCTTAATAACACATTATGGTTACTTACATGAAGACTATATATGTCAAAGGGTAGATGCTTTCAGTGTTTTCTTAAACATACATAGCAGTGTGATAAGAGATTGCATAAATGTGGCCTAGATCCATGACAGGGCTCTGAAGACAGCAACATTTAGTCTTGAAATAAGATATGGGTGCCCATATCTTATGTGTCCCCATAATCGTCTCCATCAGTGGACATGATTAGACCTTTGAACGGTTTAGTAAGGCAGGTGATAAATTTGCCATCTATCATAATAATCTTTAAAATATTTTTTATTTTTTATTTTAGGAAGACAGCTCAGTCCAGCAGTGGGAAAATGTTTTACAACCGGGATATGCTGGGATCAGATGGTCACATGTAATACGGGCAGTAATTTTTAGTTTGAAGAAACCCCCAGAAAATTAGCCTTGTGCAGTTAAATTACCTTATTGATTGTCTCCAAAATCCATAACCCATAAGTCTACATTGACAAGTCTTGCTCAGGAATTATGGATTGTCAGTAACTGAAACTGAGCAAGCTCAGTATATATATGTGTGTGTGTATATATATTTGTATCCATACTTGCTTATACACCATTATAAAAAGGAGCTAATGTCAACTGCTTATCTTATATGAAGAAGTACCGAAGTACCAGACACACAAATCTTCGTAACTGGTGTTTGTCTGGCAAATTTTAAAAGCAGACATGTAAAAGTGCAAAATACATAAATTGCCTCTGACAAGCCCAAAGAAAGACTGCAAAATCTTTTTTTTTTAAATACTTTACAAGCTCAAAGGTCATGTAAAGGTTATGTTAAGCCAGTTAACATAAATGCTCAAGCATCATGGGAGTCTCATTCATAAGTTAATGTGACCCAGAAAAAACCTTTGATCAAATAAACATACTAGCTAAAAGAAATACATACATGTTGTTGTTTAACGGAAAACAAATTAAAGAAGAAATATTTTAGCTAACTATATCTTTTTGGACCTAAATCAGTGAATCAGTAAACTCTACAAAGCTTGGGAGGAGTAAACCAGATTTTACCCTATATGGAACGGGCTATGGTTCAATAAACAGTTTCCTTAGTGCTCCCTCCAGCACCCCTGTTGATTTTATTTCCCAGCCACATTCCCTTAGTGGTCTATATTTACTGCATTTTGCTCAGTAACAAAGTTCCTGACCATATTCATACCAGATAATGTGGTTAGTTCTATTGTATAGTGGAGGTTTTGAATTTGCAGTGTATATTTTTTTTTTCCTGAACAGGAAAGATGTAATAATCACCAAATTAATCAACATTGACCATTGCCAGATGGATCTTTCTGTCCATATGCATTATATGAACAGTCTCTTACTGAATTGACTTCTGTGAATCTTACTGTTTTACCAGAATCACCAGAAAATTTCGAGGTATACAGAACTGTAAGTGCCTTGAGCCCTCCACCTTTGAAGTTGACATTTGTTTCACCTTAATATTTTGTATTTCCTGTAGAATTGAAGGAATTATAACTTCAAAAATTCTTTCAAAAATCAGCAGAATTTGCAATCAGGCCATCACTTAGAGTATACTAATGAATAAAGTAAAAAAATTCTAAGCCCAAGATTGCTCCTTTTGAAAGATGAGGAAAATGCCAGAAGCACAATAGCTGATGTTTCAAACCTCTCTCTGGACTATAGCATCCATTTCACTGAATCACACGCAGACGGTTGAGTGAAAAAAAAGTCTGTGTTTATGCTGGCAATAAACCTGATCACCGTCAAGGAAAACAGTGTCTTCAAAAAAAGTGATGTTTTAGATGAAAATTCCCAAAAGACTGCCTCTAGGTTTTGACATCACTATGGATTCAGAAATGAGGTCATTAAGAAACTAACTCAGATATTGCAAAGACCTATACTGTAATGCCAGTATGAGTTTAGTACTCCTTAAGGGTTCTTGCCTGGTGCTGAGCTGTACTGCAGCTTTTTGTTCAGAGGCAAGAGCAGCACATCCTGCACAAGGAAAGGACACGCGATTTTATGAGAAGATGCAGTGTACAAAGCAACAGAGGATGAGGTGCAGAGTCTTTCTTCACCCCATCCCTTGTTTGCCATGATTTTGCAGGAATTTGCTGGAGGGATACTTGCTGGTTAGTGCCCTGTGGGGCATTACAGGGCAGCACAGGACAAATGTTCCTTACAGATAGGCGGCTGAGGATTATTTACCTCACAGTCCCAGACATTAAAAAAGTGCATTACACAAAGAATAACAAAAAAAGGACTGGAGATAGGTGATAGAGGGGCTGGACAGGAAGAAAGGAGATCAGCAGGATACCTGGATGTAGGCATGATGACGTCCAAAGGTCCATCTGGTACCTATACAGACAAGAGAAAGGGGATGCCTGGTCATCAGGGTTTTGAGGTATACTCAGAGAGCAGAAAGGAGATTCTGAGTAGAGGTAGGGAACACAGAAGAATCACTTATGGGTGGGAAAAAGTGGTGCCCAGAGCCTTGTCTATTAGGAAAATGTTTAGCAGAGCAGTTCTTCATGATGCAGAGTCTCTTTGTTGTTAGAGAAGAGGAAGCAGACAACAGCAAAAAGCCCAGCCTCATGCCTGCTGTTGTGTTTTGGGTTTTGGTTTTTTTGTGGTTTGTGGTTTTTTTTTGTTTTTTTTTTTAATTTTGATATGTAATACATAAATTAGTGAAGCCATGGCCATGTACCCAGACTAACACTACCACTCTCAAATACAGGGGCTATCGCATTTTCATCGCTGCTTTTTCCAAACCTATCTTCCCCAGGAATGGCTGCTGGGTGGGACACCAGCAGGATCTCAACACTTCTTTTCTCCAGTCACCAGTGGCTTGGTGCTCCAGGAAGACTGAGGAATGTCTGATCTCATAAATATCGATCTGATCCTGTAATCATCCTGAAAATACTCAGCACAGATGCTTGCTCTGTGGATTGGTGCAATGTACCGCTACCACTGACAGACTCCTGTAGCCAAGTATTGTAGGATTTATTTCCACAACTCTTAAACAAAAAATTTAATACCAGCTTCTCTAGTTCAGCATTCAATCACTCCTGTTGCACATAATGCTAGAAGAAGAGAGGTAGACATCTCCAAAATATAGTAAGAAAGCAATATTAAGGATTTCTCATGAAAAATGACCTAGCCACCAAACCTTAATCCCAGTAAAAAAAGGCTTTCGTGACTTGGACTTAATCCGTGATAAACCTAATTTACTGGTGGCATGCACTGGTACCTTACCATTCAAATGTTTTTTTTAAGCTTGATGAAGCTCCAGTTTGGAAAGCCAAGGGGGAAAATATTATATTCATGACTTAATATAATAACAGACTAAACTTTTCTTGTATGTATTTTATCTTCTTTATATGAGGAAAGTTGGAAAATATTCTCTGTGGTGAAAATGAAATGCCACAGCTGCTAGGTCTTGAGACCTTATCCTTCTCCCTTTCCCCTCTTGTAAGTTGTTTACCTGATTTCTTGGGGGCACTAGGGCCATCCCAAATGCACAGCATCTTAGTGCCCTAGCAGAATCCTGGTATGGAGCCTGTACGCCTCTGCTACTATTACACAGAAGAGGCATCTCTGTTTGAAAGCTAAAGATTTGTTAAAAATCAGGTGTCTTGCATTTCTTTTAAAAAGCCATTTCCTTGCTATCTGCAAGTTCCTTCTTGATGTCAGTCTGTACCACCTTTGAAAATGGACTGAGTTACTATGCAATGCCACTGCTTTGTACTTGTTTTCCAGACTAGCTGACAGCTCCTAACAAGACAGTATGTTATTTGATGGAGGAATAGGAGGAAAATGAGTTGCTGAAGGAATTAATTAGAAAGTTTGAAAACACTTCATTCTTAGTTTTTCCATTTTAGCAACCTCCTCTGTATTTTACACCCAAATTGTCTTTCTCCTTAATTTGGCCATTTTCTCATTTTCTGATCTGTTTTGTGCATTGCCATAGCACCTAATTTTGATCCAGGTCAGGCATTGGCACACAGCTGTATTTCTGTTGCATAAAATGATATCGGTTGTATGTTGCCTTGGGGACCTTTTCACCAGTTTCAGGCTACTCGCAGGAGGGCAAATGATACTCACACTGAAGTGAGGGCTATACCAAAATACCAAGCTGAATAATCAGAGTTCATAGCGGATCAGATTTTATGTTATGTAGCCATAGTGCTTTTGATTTGCTATTAGAGCCCCAAACCATGATCTCCTTTATGATCAAACTACAGCTTCTCTAGAAAAAGCTGTTTCCCCCCCTGCTTTCTAAATGTTCTTTATCTCATTTTCTTTCTTCAGGTTTTCGGATATCCAGGGTCTAGTCTTTTCAGATGATCGTGTATGTATCTTCAACAATGAAAATGGGTTCATTCACTTGAATTAATTACAGAAAATGTAACGAAAATAACATCTTTAAAGAAATAAATGTTATATATTTCTAAAATGTTTGACATGATTTTTTTCCTGTCAGTTTTCCATTTAAAAGCAGAATCAGAAGTAGAAGGTTTGTTTTTGTGAAATTTCCAAGGACTTTTTGTCTTTTCCAAGAAATGAAAGATGCAGAAAGATTGGATAAGCTTTCAGATGTTTGGATGGTTGTTTGAATCAAATCCAATCCCCAAACCTTTCAAGGCTTCTTTACTGAAAATGCATATTGACAAACAGACAGCCAAGTGCCACAGAAATAGGCTCTGGTAACTGACGTTATTGAATTATGCTACCCGAAGAGTGCTGAAATGGAGGGCCAAAATAATTATTATCATCAGGCTGAAATTTATAATCTATTTTGTAATCAAAATTACTCTACCAGCAAAGCCTGCTCCTTCGCTCTGGTGTCAACCCCTACTGGTATTAACCTTCTACTGTTCCATATTTAAGAAGAATTATACTTTCTATAGCAGTTAAAAATGTTTAGAGCTCTTCTGTTTATTAATAACTACAAAACCTTTTTTCTTGATTCTGTAGGACTCTCATTTCTTTTCCACTGACCTATATGTATTCCTTTCTCCTCTTCAGGCTTTCTCCTGAAAAAGCCCAGAGCAGTGCAATTCTTGGACACTTTCCTCCTGGCATGCTCTCCATTCCCCAGCTCCAGAGCAGGCATTGCTCTGTCTGGTCCTGGTACCCCTTCATTTATTCTTGGACACAAACTTTGTAAGTGACAGACAGATTTGTGGACTCAGATTCTGCTTTAATCATACAACCATGTCGTAAGGTTAGACTTGCCTGGCTAGTTGAGTCATCTGTTTTGGAGATGGAGTAATCTCAGATGGAAAAGGAGGAAAATTTAATATAAGAGATAGCATTAACCTTCTATTAACAAATCCCACACCACTGAAAACACACCCATAAGGCATGACAAGAGGACATCTTGTTCATTCTTTTCACCCAGTCTGGCCAAAACATCTTTTAAGAGAGACCAGCAAAGAAAATGTAGAACTTCAAATCCCAGCATGTGCAAGAACATTCATTTTAGCAATGGAAGGATTCCCTAATGTCTGTTTCTTCCCAAACCATCCTCTACTATGCCAAATGGTTTAGAAGTGTTGCTTCTGGAATTCCATAATAAGCTATTCTTCACCTTGAGACAAAATTGTGGGTTTTTATCTGAGAAAGAGTTTTGTCTAAAGAGAGGGTTGTTCTGCCCTTTCCCAGCAAGACCTGTGGACTCTGCAAGTGAAAATCCCAGTTACTGTGTTGAATAAAACTGTTTTCAGGACACTGTTTCTACTTTGATTGGAGTCTGCGTGAAAGAATATGGCAGGAAGTGGAAGAGAATAAAATTGTTCATCACATATTGAAGAACTTGTGTGAAAAAATACAGTGTATTCCCTATTGCACAGAACTTTTTCAGAAATACAAGTTGTTATGGTGATCACAGTAGTAAACTGAGATGTCGTATCTTTTCTACATCCTCTGAATACGCTAGTTTCTGAAGTTTTGTGGAGATATTTTTTCTGAGAGATCCTTCTTATGAGATTTTCTGGGGAAGAATAAAATCAGAACTAAAGCTGAGATGAACTACTCAAAATCATACCGAAGGAAAGTCCACAAGACCAGATTCCTAAATCTTTGTCCTCAATATCAACTCATTAAAGGATTCACGCTTCCCTACGACATATATGCCCAATTTGTTTCTGCTCCCATCTCTTTCAGGAGAGGGATGGAGAATGCATTTTGATAACAGGTAATTATCACTGTAGTAAAATAAGCTTCCAAAATACCTTGAGGTTTCTGTGCTTGGGATGAAGCATGATTCTTTAAGTGAAATGAAAAAACTCTAAAATTATACACCAAGAAATCAATATGTTTTTTCACTTTGCTTGAAAAACCATCTTGCAAAAGGGTCTTCGTTTTTCAAAATCCACGACCACAGCTGAAACATGTGAACTGAAAAGAAGTGCTATAAAGACATAAATCTTCATAGAAACCATAGATTTGTCATGCCATTATTGCTGCTCCTTGGCAAACTGTGCAGTCATTTTCCATTCATTTAGAATTAAGTCAAGTAGGATCAATTCAGGCTTTGCTTGTCTGTATCCTGTGATGTAATGCCATCTAATGAAGCTGCAAAGTATAAAATCTGACTTCAGCCAGCAAGACCATTATAAAGCTCTTCCTTCTGTTTTGACCTTTAAGTAAGAGTGTAAGGCAATGAATGCTGCCTGTAACTAGCACTTGTGGCAACATGTTGAGTACAAATACGGATGATGGGCCTGTTGCTATGAATCATCTAGATAATGTTATCTAAGCAAATAATGTATTTCAAATGAGAAAACTTCATTAAAGAAACACTATGACTGCAAAGTCAAGCATACAAAATTTAGGAAATGGTAGAACTGAGGTAGACTGTTCAGCTTCAGGTCAATTCCCCTAATATCTGCCATGTTACAGTTACATTTGAAGGTAATCATATGTTCAGATATGATTTTTCCATGGATGTGTTCAGCAATGGTGACTTAGTGAGTATCTAAGTTTGTTCTGCTTCTGGTGTAGTGTGTGTGTAGCTCACGAAGACACAATCTGAATGCAGGACCGTACATTTCCTGCTAGATGTTCTGCCAGGATGGCTTAAGAAAATTCTTTTCTTAAGAAAAGACTGATTGATCCTCTCACTTGCCATATATGCACAGTCACATGTGCATACAGGTCAGTGTATTTATAAGGTTCCTACAAAGCCTGTTGTGATCATCACATCTTTATAAGGTCTAGGAAAGACAGAGGCATTAATCTCCTTGTGCAGTTCCCATGGCATTCTCCTAGCCACAGAAAGTGGGAGACTCTGGGAGAAGGGGCCTATTCCCTCTGTGCAGCTTTGGAGTGCAGCACGCTCAGTCCCCTCCAGGCTGCCTCTCCCGTAGTGCAGCTGGTGCATGAGAGCTGGTGAATGACCCAATCTGGGCAACTTTCCAGAGGACTGTCTAATGTCTTCTTTACATATTTGGTGCTACGGAAAGAAGGTGCTCAAAAATTCTAGACTGCGCATTGTGGCTCAACATAAGTTTTATTAAAAAAAGAAAGGCATAAATAAAACAAGTGAGTGTGCCTCCAAAGTGTGATACAAGCATCAAATATTCCTTATGACAACTGGGGGAATGGAACAGGTGGAAACTGTTACCTCTGTATTGCAAATGGAGAAATCAAGGCCTGGATTGAAGAAATGTGCCAAAAGCTATACCAAGACCCAAGGACAAATGGGAATCAGTAATTTTCATCTCACATCTCTGTGCTTATTCTTCTTAACCACACTACTCTTCATTATCCACATATTGCGTTGTGTTTCCCAGCATCGGTGCTCAGCCTTGATGGAGAGCTTGAGAGAGGTGCTTTGCAGTCAGCTGGAAGCAGCCAGGCATGAATAACTGCCTTGAGAGCACATGGCATTTTCTTGTCCCATTCAGTTCAGAGCACTGTAAGTCAGAGCATCTGCATGGTGACCTGCTGCATGTATCGTTCACCAGGTCGAAATATTACATTGCCATTGTTTGCATTTTTTCTGCATCTCTGTTTATGAGTGCACTTTAACTTCATCAACTGGATGTGCAAAGAAATTAAAAGTTACTTTAGCAAGCAGTAATGCAGGATGCCCTTTCAATAAAAGTGAAAGAATTTTGTTCTGCAAACATTTCCCCTTGACATAAAAAAGAAGTAATGACCACCTCAGATCAACCCAAGAATGCAATCTTCAGCAGTAATCTGAACACCACTTCCAGGGCAAAATCCCAATTACTTTGAAGTGAAGGGCATAATTTTCATTGCATTTGATAGACTGCATTCTACCACTAGCATCTACATTTAGACAAGGAATCTGTTGGAAAGCTTGCCTAGAGTAGGGGAAAGGGAATGGGAAATTGTGGAAGGTGAACAAGAGAAACTGCTTGAGAACAGTTTGTTTTGTTCCAGCTCAAAACTCATTACTCACGGCAGTGACTGCTCGAGATCCACTTTAACTGCCCATTGCATAAATTCTGGTCATGTTGAGTTATTTGATGATCTAGGCTGCCAGTCTAACTTATTACAGATGAGGCAATAGAAAATTCATTTCTATTTTCCTTTCTCTGATTCAACACTGCACATTTACATCTCCAGCAAGACTGAAGAATCACCTGTAGCTTACATTTCACTTGCTTTTGACAGATGTTATAACCCAGACGTATTTTCTAAGCATCCTTGGGTCTGCATTATGTTTTCTCAGGGCAATTTCCACTTCCTTTTGATTTTTACGGTGCTCCGCAGGAGACATCCATCAATAATCTTATGGAAATGACTCAGGAGATTAGATTGCTAAACAATTTTTCATACACGTTCCCCTCCACGAATAAACATCTTAAAACACAAAATTATCTTTCTGAAGCACTGTGCCAGTAGACTGAGATGGCTTCTCCTAGCACTTACATTTTTAAAAGCCTGCAGTAACTCCACTGAAGTCAGAAGAGGTACTTTGCAGTGAGCGTAGAAAGAATCAGATTCAATGAATGCAAGCTTTAGACCATCATAGCAATCCAACTACAAGATATAATCTCTTTTTGTTCTTTTTTTTGGTTGGTTTTTTTTTTCTCTTCCCCAGCAAGGTCATTTGCAATTTGCTGTTAATGGGGGGAGGGTTTAGATTATATGGGCTGTTGTTTATTGAAAAGAGCCTTTCCAGAAGTATATGCTTTGTACCAATCACCAAGGAGCCCCCTCTGCTGTCCTTAAAAGGCTCACTGTTAGCAGGTCTTGTCTGAAAAAAGCAAGCTGGCATTTTCTTATCTGGGAATTTACACTCTGAAGTTACACAGCGGGTTGTGGTAGCCAGAGGTACTCTTTGGTAGAGTTCAGGTTCAGGTTCAGCAAGGGGAAGCTCTTGGCAGCAAGGTTTCCATTGGCAATGCCAGTTTTTTGGGAAACCCATGCCCCCTTCTTTTTGCATACTCTTCCAGTGAGCTGGCTCAATCAGAAAGTGGTTTGGTGGGAAATAGCAGTGGCACTTGGTTGCTAAACATTGTTATATCGCCTCTATATGTCTCATATGTCTTCTGCAACTGGGTCATTTGATTCTGCTATTGCTGGCTAGTCAATAATTTTGGTATCACTCCTTGCCAGTCTCTTAACTTCTGTGAAGAAAAGAGAGAGATGGAGATTCAACATCTTGGAAGTGTTAGAATTTTCCTAGAGAAAATTTGAATCAGTTCCTCCGAATAGGCATTGGTATTTTTCCAACGGCAATCACTGAAAAAAAAAACCCCAAACCAAAAAACCCAACACTGAATCACATGCCATTACTTATAAAAACCACTTTCCTCAAGCCACACGCCAGAAATCATGTCCCAGATTATGGTGTACCAGACAAAGTGTGTGGACAGGTAAAGATCTACTGTCATATTTTGTAAGTTTGAAGGGATTGATCAAGTCTGTTTTTCAGGGTCTTTAAACCTGGTTGTTTTCCCTGTTTCTGCTAAAACGTGATTCCTCCAGAGAGCAACTCTAGAGAGCTTATTCTTGTGGCCAGCCATTATTTGAAATAGTTGGCCAAAAAGACAGGGTTGTTTCTTATCGAAATGCAGATTTTCTACCTAGCAGGAAAGTCCGTGGGCTTGCGGGTACCTGTCTCCATGGCAGAGTGCCTGGGGGGCCCTGGCATTGCTGGCCATCCTGGTGCCACAGACCACAGAGATTCAGTTCTGTTTCCCATCAGGTCTGGTTATAGAGCACCTGCATAATACAGATGACCTTAATTAGTGTCTTGTTAGAAGGAGATCTTTAAAAGTGAGGCCAAATAAATGTTCTATGGGCAAACAATACACAAGTGGCTTTTGGTATTGGTAAATTGATCCGTCTAGTAAAGTGACTGTTAAAAGTGATAATAACTAAAATTGTTCCAAACAGATAAAAATCAATTTACATTATGCGTGAGCTTGCCAAGACTTTATTATTTGGCAACTTTGGATCCCATTTTTCAGTCTACGTACAGCCTTTTTAGCAGAGTGTGCATTTTCCTTTTTTTTTAAACATACTTATGTAACCATAAACCCCAAACCATTCAAAACTGTAATGTTGACATCCAAAATGCGTTAGGCATCAGTTCAAGAACTTGGAACAAAATTAGTGACAACTCTTCCTCCCTATTTTTGCAGTCAATCTGCAAATCAGATATTTGACTCCAATTCAGGCAGTGAGATTCTGTATTGTTTGTTCAATTCACTTTGATTAATGTTTTTCAAGCAGTTGCAAATTTTCAAGTGAGAAGAATTATAGGAAAGTAATACTGTGTGAAAGTATGATACAAAAGCAAATATTTGTTAGTAGTATTTTCCTATTTAAATAATTAGAAACCCCCTGCAGAATCAAATTATTATAGGCTTCTAATTCCTCAGTCTGTTATTTGTCTGTTGAGAGAAATCTTAGCTCTGATGACCCATATGCCACTGTTAAAAGCTGATTCAAACTCCTCTGCAATCAGTGGAAGGACATCAAATGCTTTCACTAACTCTGGATCAATCCCTGAAAGCTTTTACTTGGAAAAATCTTGAATGCTAAATTCCTTCTCCTGTACCTTGGACCTTTTTTGTCGGTAGGACAGTTTCAGAATAAACTTTTATTACTTTTCAATGGCGTCTGAAATCCATCATGGCATCTACTGTAAAGCAGTATCTGTGGTACCACTGGACTAAACAGAGGCTCAAATGATTAACTAGAAAGTTTCTGTATCTTCTTTGCTTTGGTTTAAGGATTAATTCAATGTAGATTTCTGTGATTCTCGTCTGAGTACTAGACCTATTGAATCAGCCATATTCTGTTGCAAAAATAATTTCTAAAAACAAACACCCCTTATTTTTATTATCCAATTAATGTTAATTAATCAGTAGAAAATGAAGGACATGGACAGTAAAGACCAAATAACATTGGTTGCCAAATAAAATTTCATCCAAAAGTAAGGCTTTTATGTATAGTGGTGGTGCATATGAACACTGATAATTTAAACACTCAATATTCTTAAAATGGAAGATTTTCTTATCAAAAAAGGGCATGTTCATTGATTCTTTAGACATTTACAATGGAGAGAAAATGTTGACATAAACAAAGCCAAATTATGATATGAATTTTGTGACATTGTGGTACCTTACAATCAGTTAAGATTGTGACTCAGAAACGAATATTTCTGTAAAATAAGTCTGACATCCAGGAATTCCAGAGCTGTGAAAAGTAATCATACATGGAAATTTAGTAGATGAATGGGGGGGACAAATTACTTTGGTTTAGAACTACTTTTTAATGCAATGCCTGGGACTGAAGAGCTCACTCTAGATCAGAGACATTTTCAACCCATACACATTTTAGAACAGAAGTTCTAGGATTGTATATTGAACAGAAATGTCCTGTAATTTCATTATTTAAAATATATATTATTATTTAAAACATGCCATTTTATAAAAGCATTATCAAAGAAAATAATCTTCAAGTTCTTGTAAATAATTCCATTTTCTCATTACGCACTGCAAAGCACGTAACTTATTGCTCTCTAAAGTGGCCCAGATTCTCTAGGCTTAAATAGCACCCAAACAGTTTAAATCTCAGTCCCAGGGGAACGGACGCAGAACAAAACCACTGTTCTTGCAGGGACCATGACACTGCAATCTGAGCTGGGCTTCCCAAGCTGGCAGCTGTGCAGAAGGTGAAGGGCAGCAGAGGGACACCGACATGGCCACATTAGACTGTGTGTAAGGAATGTGCGGCGTGGGCCAAGGGAGCTGTTAAAACTACTGGGAAAAATCGCAGGCGGGGACTCTGTGCTCTCCCTCTGGGGGTACGCAGCTCTCAAGTACCCCACCCAGGGAGGGCAGGAGGGGTGTACAGTGCCTTTATGGCCCCCGGACCTCCCTCCCCGTGACACCAGGTGGCTGTAAGGCCAGTGCTGCCAGGGGCAGGGATTCATAGCTGTGGGAACAGATCAGGGTACACGGGCTCCCTCGGGCTGCCTCGCCAGCTCTCTGTTTGGGCTTCAGCCATGGCTTTTTTATATCCACAGCCAAGGTTTTGGGCTGAGGTGTGTGAGCAGGTCCCCAGCTGACACATCCCTGCTGTGCCAGGCATAGCTGGAACTCCAAAGGCACTGCCGGATCCAGCACCGCAAAGAGGCTGGCACCGGAAAACCTCTCACCCCAAAGCACACCGTTACTTGGGATCGGCAGTCTGAGGAAAGAGAGGTTACTGGCCCAGATAGTGGCTGCATTACACCCTGAAACATCAGGACTATCAAGTCTTAAAGGTTATCCTACCTAAGGAATTGCATTCGTATAGATGTCTGCATCTTATCATTGGAAACCTACTGAAAGTTTTGTTTCTGCTCTGCTGAAGCAGGCTTGCTGCAGGCTATGAGCACCCCAGGGAAAGACATAAACTCCTTCCACATCTTCTAACAGCTTTGTGCAGGGCCTGCCCTATTCACGTCACCTTTCGTGCTCTGGTGAGGCAAAAGACTATTTAACTCTGTAGCTGATATAATAGTAATTTTAGATTTTTTTTTCATTTTGTTTTTGCATTCGTTTCCTCCAAGGAGGAAAAAAAAATTTCTCTTGATTACATGTGTGCTAAACCTAGCAATAAAAATTATGCACCAAAATTTTGATCAAGTGCCTATCATCATAATGATTATTAGAGTGGTGGAGTGAAACACCACCAGTACTGAGTATTTTTGTGGCCTTCAGGGACTTGCTGCTCATGCTCTGCAGTTTTTCACCATGTCTTTGCGCACTGTGCTTAATGGTGTCTAGAACAATGAAGAACAGTGCAGTAAAATAATAATGCTAAATCCTCTCACAGAGAAACCTCACATCAATTTTAAAAGAAACTTCAGTCATTTAGGGACTGCAGGGTTAGGCTAACAATATTTAATGAGCTTCATTCCAAAGTCTATCCTGATAGCATTAGCAATTCTGCTTCACAGATGAAGATGCAAATAAACAGAAGGGAATTATTTTCCAGAGCCTTTAATAATAGTAGGTAAGGGGCAAAAAAATACATCTGTGGGACAATAAGGTGATTATTTACCAAAGAATATATTTTAACAGATTTTCTCAGCTTTTAACCTACTGCTAATAATGAGCATGAAGTTATGCAAATGACTTACAAATGTCTCTTTGAAAGCTGTTTCACTTGACTTCAGTTTACCAAATATTTTCCTCATCTTAAGGCTGTATGTGGGGTTAATTTGCTGCTATTCATTGTGATGGTGAACATACTTGCTTAGTATTAAAAATATACTGTAAGTAATTTTGGTTCATTGAAACACAGGCATTCCAGAACATGCTCTGGAATAATGTAAATAATGTATTAGGTGTGTGAAATTACTATCCAATACCTTGGTGGACATTTTGGGGTTTGGGGTGGGGAATTACATTTCATTTATAGAAGCACAAACAATGTGTAAAGAATTGTCATTGCATTCTCATAATGCAAGTGACCTTGACATTTTTGTGTGGGATGCAGAAGGAATTAATCAAATTTTACAACCCAGTCAGGATATGTGAGTGCTGGATAAATATACGCTGTGGAAGTGGTGGTATAACATCATTGCCAGTGACAGCTTGCGTCATGGAAACCAAAATCTGAATAGGAACAGCAATTTCTCTTCTTACTTTCAGATGGCAACAAAGGTCCGTGGGAAATTTTTTTTCATTAAAACATTCTTCACTGGTGGCAGAAGGAAAAACATTGTTAGTCTGGAAAAAACAAATAAACCTTTTTCTGAAGTGGTAAATATCCATAAGTTGTTTTTTTTTTATATATTTAAAACTTCTTCAGCATATGCTTTGCATTCTGATATAGTAGACTTCAGAATCATTACATCCTATTTTTTCATGTTTTTGTTACACTGCTTCCACACAGCCCTCCCTCCCAGTTTCTTGAGAAGCTATTTCTGGTATCGAACTGCAACTGAAGCTTCAGCTCCAGCACCAAGCATGAGGTAAAACCCTAACTGGGACCCTTAATGACCATTGTAGACTGTGGAAGGCTATCACAAGATTTCTTGTGTCCTATGTGCATGAAATGGCTAATGTAATACAGAATGCCAGAATGGCTGATGTGGGAAGGGACCTCTGGAGATCATCTACTTCAACCTCCCCGCTCAGAGCAGGGTCAGCTGGAGCAGGCAGCTCAGGTTTTGAATATCTGCAAGGGTGGAGATGTCACAACCTCTTTGGGCAACATCTTCAGTGTTCTGTCAGCTGCATAGGAAAAAAAGGGTTTTCTTATGTTTCAGTGAAATTTGCTATATTTCAGCTTGTGCCCAAAAAAGGTCACGTGATGCCATTATTTGCAGTTCTAAGAGGTCTTTCAAATTGCATGACTGAATCAAACAGAGCCACTGCACATCCTAGGAGCTTAGATGAGGTACTACTTAAGGAAATGAACATAGAGGCAGGTATGCTCAGGCAAATTTTGAAGTGAGGGAGATGTCCAGATAGAAGACCAAACCTGGCTTAAAGTACAGACAGAAAGGCAGCCACTTTTCACCTGCTCCTGATCATAAGGTTGGAAATCTAATATGCTCCATAGAGAGCTCAGCAAACCTTTACTTATGCAGAATTAATGATCAGGGTATGAAACTACCTGGTGGAAGAGTTATTTGAATGCTAACCCACTCACACTTTTGCCTTGATGGCTTGGCTGGCCAGAGAGCTGTCTGGATGTGCTCCCTGGCAGGGGTGACAGGTATGTGAGTGCCCTAGGGAGACAGGCACAGAGTATTCAAATGCCCAAATAGCCCTGAAACACAGGTTACAACCTCATGCCTGCAGGTTTGCTTCAGCTATCTATGATCATTGTGTCGATCTCCTCTTGGTCAAACCACACAAGTCACAGTACTCCCTGCATAACAAATGCATATGGCATTTAGCAAGTGCATAAGGCAAAAATTACAGATGTCTAGTTATGGGTAGGACACTTCAGCTGTGCCTGAAACAATTTTTGTTCACTGCTGTGGACCTCTCTTCAGCAAGACTAACATCCTTTGGTCTGAGGAATGCCACGGCCTGCATCCTCAGGTCCCAGAGCAGTGGAGTGGCCCCTTTCTTTGATAGCAAATGAAAAAAGGAACATAACGTTGTCCAAAGACTTGGCCCTAGCAAGGATGAGATTTTTATCAAGACATGCTGAAATGTGGAGGGGAACTTCTCAGTAAGCTTATCGGTGGCTGGAGATTTATTTGTATTCAAAACTTTGGCCAGAAGGAAAGTGGACCCTGGCTGGTGCTGGTTGCTCTCACTGTACACAATAGATAAATCTCACCGAATCCTCTGTACATCAGCCTTTGTCAGGTCTGCAGGCAAAAGTTTTAAATACAAAATATTAATGGGGCACTCAGTTTGTAAGTGAAAGCTTGAATGTTATCTCAGCTCCCTGAGAGTCATTCCATTGGGATGGATTTCCAGGGCAAGGCCTGGAGGGATGGAGGTGGCACTGGTGGGGCAGAGAGAGGAGAAAGCACAGACCAGACTGCTGACAACAGCAGCAGAGAACATCTCTGTCCCTCCTCATATCCCTTCATCCTCAGCTCTGCATGCTGAATCTAAACCAATGGTTATGAGTGAAGCATGGAACCCATGATGATAGCCAGGAGACTGAGATGAGGCAAATGGACCATTGGAACAGATTTAAGAAAAGAAAAAGAAGGGAGGTAATGGCATGTGA
Source organism: Egretta garzetta (assembly GCF_000687185.1). NCBI lineage: Eukaryota > Metazoa > Chordata > Aves > Pelecaniformes > Ardeidae > Egretta > Egretta garzetta. The sequence goes on from NW_009260493.1 coordinate 4,226,706, forward strand.
ACGACTTCGATGGGTTGGGTGGGGAAGGTCCAGGATCAGATATAGAACCCCTAAACTTCCTAACCTGGGGCAACATAGTCCTGGTGAGGATGGCTCACACGGGACCTGAATTCAGCTGAAGTGAAATGGTCTTCAGTTTGTCCAAGCCAAGAGGACCTTGAAGCACGGCCTCACATTTCCCATGTGCTTTAACTGCCAGACTGAGTAAAAGCTGGAAAGGACCCTTCCATATTTCCATGCAGGCGTATCTTGTGTGGGGCATGCTAGGCCCCGTGGCCAGGATCACCCATCTGTGGACCCTAGGTGGCCTGGGGATGAGGTGGGTGCTGGGAAGCTCAGCTATGATCAAGGCTCAAGGAGCCTTATACTGCCCAGGGGCGGACATTTAGAGGCTCTGGTGGTAGCTGGCAAAAGCTAAGGATGTGGAAAATGCTAGGCAATGCCTCTTT
>NW_009260493.1:4227238-4294557 GCF_000687185.1 Egretta garzetta
ATTCCTGCTTTGTCTGTGTCTAAATTTTTTTTATATTATATTTTTTATTAACTCCAAAAACACACTAAAGAAGAATGCAGTAAGGCTTAGGATCCTAAGTCCCATAGCAGGATTTGGTCCTTCAAGTCAGCTAGATGTTATTATACGTTCTATCCCAAGACTTTCTTTCCCTTCTGCAACTGAGTTCACTTCTCTTTTATGTGCAATGGGTAACTGGAATGAAACAAATTTGTCTCCTTCTTGTGTATTTTGCTCATTTTCTGCAAGTTGGGTCCCTTAGTGTTTGAAATTTCTTTTGAGGGATGGAGTTTTTTTATGACATACATTGAACGTGTAGTAAATATATCTATAGCCTTAGTGTAAATTGTTAGGCGGTACGGAGAAAGACTTACTACTGAGAAGCTTAAAGTTATAATTATTGCCACTTTGGAGAAAGAGGAGGGCTTATGCAAGTGTTTAAACTGATCAAGAAATTACTTTTTATGCTAAATGGCTTTTTTATTCCTATTCCCCTCTCACAAATGCTTGTTGGAAACTTGTATTTTCATTTCACTCCAATAAGCACCAGATTCCTCTGGGGAAAAGATTGGCTCTAGGCAGATGCTCTGTTTAGCCAGCTTCTTTTCTTTGGAGGGATAAGAAAAAGATGTCAACACAAACACAAGTCTGTGATTGATGAGATGTTTTAGGGCAGCAGGGAATATTTCCAGTTTTAATTTGTTATGCCCTTAATGATGAAGAAACTAAGGAGATTCTGAAAGCTTATTTAACTTACTTAGACTTACTTATTTGTTGGCCTCCTAAAGACTAGACTTTTGCCAAGAATGAAATAAAATTTTAAAAAATAACCTTTTTCTTCTGTTGAGTTAGGGGATTTTTTAAAATTTTAACTTAATTTTTTAAAGGCATTATTTGCATTGGTACGCAACTGTGCCAGCCTGACATTATGAATATGATTAAGTGTGTGGCAATGAGTCCTTGAATATGATGCATTTTTATTATTTGACCAGTCAGTCTAGCACAAAACTGACAATTCCTGTGGGTAATGTCAGCTGCAAGACCAAGAACTCAGTGGTGCCAGCGACCAACATCTGGTCTATTTTCTTAGAAAATCGGGATTGATTTTCTAAGAATAATGGAGCACTGTAACCAATGGGTATTGATTATTTCAGGGAATGGCTCTCTCTCCTGTTAAACTTGTTTCCTTGCCATTAGTAAGAAGAAACGCACTAGAAAAAGGGATTTGAGTCTTGAACAACCTCAAAGGAAGGGACCTCTGTTTGTCACTCATGTCAGTTCAGATTTGTATAGGCAAATTTATAACATTCAGTCATATAAGAAACAAACTTTTCCTTAGAACTTACATGGGTAAACAAGAGAAAAAGAAAGAATTTTATGTCATCACAGTATTACTCTTTCTCATCTAGACAAGCCAGTGAAGTCTTCCTAGGAAGACATTCCCAGTTCTGAATAAACTGCCTCCTTTTCCAAACATTAGACTGACTTACTTGATCCTGCCTTAGGAACATATTATTTTTAGGACTATTGCCCATTTGTTCTGCTAAACAAATGCAACTGTAAAATTAATGGGGTTTGCCTGCCCTTGTGCATTTAAGACTTCGTTCAAAACAAAAACTTCTGGAAGGATCAAAAAATAATTCCTCTACTGTATTTCCTGCCTGGGTTTTGATTTTCTCTAAGTTCTCTTTTTAATGTTGTAATAATTCTTATGATACAATAGCTATTTTTCATTCAAAAGAAGGAAAAAATGTCTTCTTTGCTCTGCACGTCTAGTAGATGCTCTTGATTTTACCTTTCTCATTTTTAATTAATTTATAAATGTGTAAGGTTTCTTCTGCTTCATGTCAGAAGACAGTGTCATGAGGGCACAAAAAGGCTATTGCCTTGGCTTATAGCAGTTACATGAAGGAGGAGGCATGAGGAGAGACCATGTTACCAGGCAGCACCTGCAACAGGTAGAGCCCTTAGTAGCTCTTTCAACACTGTGGCCAAGTGGTCTTTTAGCTGCTGAGCCCACTCTCCAAACACAGCTTCTCTGAAAAGGTTCAGTTCAAGGCCAAAGATCCCAAAGAGCATGGATTGACTAAGTCTGAAAATGCTTGGGGTGTGAGCAGTGACAGGTCACACTCCTCTTTCAGTCAAACTCTGGATCATTGCATTTGATTTCCAGTTTGTTACCCTGAGTCTGTCTAACTGAGAGGAGAATAATTTCTTCATCACCACATCTGCTATCATTGGCAATTTGATTTCCTGTTCCACCAGCATCACCTTGCAATCTAAATTAGAATTGTTTATACTTTAGTGTCTCTTGTAATACTGAGTTTCACCTTTCTTTTGCAGAGAGGTGTTCAGCAAAAGTTTCAGCAAATTGCAAGAGCTCTGTCTGCAGGCGCGGTTTCAGGAAGCCCCTTGTTAAATATGGAACTCTCCCTAGACACTTCTCTGCAGCCAAAGATTTAAATATTCAAATAAATATTTAATGACTCGATGGTTTTCTTCTTCACTGGTGTGACTTTTCCTTTACATGCCAGAGGGACGTAATAGAAGAGCCAAGTGGCTCGAATCATGATAACCATGAATGGCAAGCTGTATGTTTTGATTGGCAAACACACTAAGGAACATACCAGCTGTGAATTATTTCTTCTTTCTGTGCAAGGAGGTTTGAGGGACAATTAAAAATAAAGCCAGATAATCTTGGGCTGGGAATGATAAGGAAGTTGAGGAAAATACTGAAAAGAGCTGAGAAAAGTCCAGAACAAGCTCCCCTATGCTGTTCAAAACTATGCACAGTTAGCATCTACAGTCAAGCTACAGACTGCTCAACCCACCTTTTGTGGAGAGGGAGCAGATGAATCTGAATGAGGACAAAGACTCAGAAAAAACAACTTGTATTGTCCTGGCACAGCCAATATTAAATTTTCTAAAGAAGAGTGTGCTTGTGGGCGAAAGCTGTGAATTAACACTCTCAGTAAACTATGGAAAATCTTAGAGATGGAAGTTGGAGATGGAAAGATCTTGTTAATCCATCTAATTCAGAGTTATCATTCCAGGAGGGCTCCCTCGTGATATTTTCTAGTGACTCATCTAGCCTCACTTAATATTTATGAGGTTATTACTTTCTCTTACTTTTTAGGAGTCATGATCATGGAAAAGTGGGTATCTAGGCTTAACTGCTAAGAAGTTAAAATTCGTTGCAGCAGAATTCATGGCTCTGCTCCAGCAGAATGCTCCCTTATCCTTTCTCATTACAAATGAGGGCTTTTTTCACCTGCTCCTCAAATGTCATTATTCTTGATGTCTTGTTCCCTCAAGTACTCCATAGAGCATGGCTAAATTATGTTTTTTTCTGATTAGCTATAACAGAACAAGATCACTTCGCCCCCCAGTTAGCTGTGGGATGCCTACAGGGCAGCACCAGTTACAGACCTTGATGGACACAGGCTTTATTGAAGTTATGGTTAACTCTGTGACTGGAGCGGCAGCATGTATAGAATGTATATAGATTTTTAGGTGTGTAATGCTAAATGACTGGCATTGCCCTGTGTGCTTTGTAGCCCCAAACAAGAAACAACTAGTTGAACAGAGAAGGCCATTAAACTATTCCTCTCCTGACGCCACGAAGTGCTAACCACTGGGACAAGGCTGGCTAGACACAACGAGGGGCACAGAGGTGAGCTGCCCCTGTGCACCACTCATGGCCCGCTGCTGGCTGGGTGTGCTGCCTTGCACATAAACCAGGAGAAAGACTTTGTTAAAACAGATTAAAACCCCACATATTTTTCAGGTCAGGCTACCATGTAAACCATAACAGAATTTCTTGCAGGTATTTACATTTCAGGTGTGCAGGTGAAGTAGGATAAACTGTACAGATCACCAGAACTAAATGATGCTGGTTGCCACGTGTTCTGAAGAATCTCAAACATAGAATTGCTAAACTATTACCTATGGTAATAACAGATAGTTTAAACTATCAACAATACGAAAGAAATTAAATCTGACAAAGGTAACTTCAGTTGCTGAAAAAGTAGTATTGGAAAATGTAGACCAGTGAGTCTAATTTTTCATTCTGGGAAATCAGCAAAAAACCTAATAAAGAGTAGAATAAACAGATACTGAATAATACATTACAGGAAGGAACAGGCAATATGGATGTTATCAAAGGCAGTTATGCCTCACAGAGCTGTTAGAGTCCTTTGTAAGTAATATATGTGGATCCATGTAGTATATATGGACTTTCTACAAGCTTTCAGTAAGATCATTTGGCAAAGGTCTTAAAAAAACCCCTAAAACCACTTAAAAACCCAACCAGCTAAGAAGAAAGCCCCGTTGGGGTAAATAGCTGCTAAAAGATAAAGAATGAAAACTTTTAGCAATGGAATGAGGTTACTAATGTAGCCCCATGAGAGATGCATGACTGCAGGCTGTACTGTTAAATATAACTTATACATGATTTGTGAGGAAAATAGAGAGATGATGAAGTCTGAAGGTGATTTAGGATACCCAGCTGGAAAGATGACAGTAAGAAGCGGGAGTGTGATATCACAGTATTGGGCAACAGGGGAATAAAATGGTAGATTAAGTGTAATGTAAAGTACTGCACCAGGGGGAAAATGACAAATCCAGTCAATGGGCTCAAAATCAGCTACCAGCAATCACTTCAGACATGGACGAAATGACTGTTTCCCAAAGTACCTGCAGATAGCCTCTGTTGGCCAGACAGAATACTAAGCTGGATGAATTTCACTCTGAACCTTGTGACATTTTGTTGTCATTGGAAATTTTGATTGAAAAATTGGGAAGAGATGCAGACTACCTAAGCCCGTTTTAAATGCTTTCTGCTTTCTTATCCTCCCTGTGATGATCAATTTTATCTTAAAATGTTTGAGCCATTAGCACTGTGGTATTGACAGAAGACAGACTTACAGGACAATACATATAAATTGTGTCATTCTCACCATGCAAATCAAAAAAGCAGAGGAAACTGGGATGACATTGCAAAGGTGATAGGATTCAGGACTATAAGCATATGTAAATACTTGAATGCTTCTGTTTTAGGAAAGACATAAAAGGTGATGTTTTAAATCTCTCGAGAGTTCATTTCTGATCCTGTGAGAGACAGATAAAATATTGGTTTGGACAAGAAATGAATTTTAATACTAGCCTGGATAAAGCTAGCACAGATGATTATACTCTATTTATGTAAGTATTTTAGACAGTTTTAACCTTTTTTTCTTTGTTGTTGGTTTGTTTTTTTTTTTTACCCCCCAGTACTCCCAAGTTTTCCTGTACAGATGCTGTATTGCATTTACATTTGTTTTATTCCCCTGGTGCTTTCAGGGGTTCTCTTCTGTGCCATTTTCAGAAGGATCAAGGCTCTCTGGAGGACAAAAGTGAAAAGCATCATCATCAGTGACTTGTTCAGGGCCTTTCAGTCTGACGCTTCCAAGTTGTCACACACCAAAAACTGTCTGGCAGTGGCCTTTATGCACCAGCACTGACGGTGGAAGGAGCAGGGGCGAGGGCCGGACTGGCCACTTGGGGACCGCGTCCTGAGTCAGGGCTGTCCACCAGAAATGTTCTACCTGTCCCTTTCCCTCTGTTGTAGTCCATGCACAGTGTAGGATGGAGAGGTGGCATCAGGGATTGGTACCCCTCTCAGAGACAGAGAATATTCTGTTTTCCCTAGACCACCCTCCCCATCCGAAGAACCATAGTGGAACAGGTACTGTTTACTGTGCTGTGCCCTCTTGGCCAGGCAATGCCATGAAATGAGGGCCATCTTTTCTCCTGTTTCTTGATTTTTATTTCTGCTCACTCTTCTCCTAGACACTGTCATCAGTTCTATGCTGGAATGTGCTGCACATGTTTGAAAAGCATTATCTTGCCTAAATCATAGGCTCAAGGGTTGCAAGCATTTTGCGATCCTTGTGTAGCAGGGAGTGGAACGTGGTCTATTGCTGAAACAGAACCTCTGGAAAGGGAGGAAAAATAAATCAGAAAATTGTTTCTGTCTGGCAAAGTAGAAAAAAAAGTCTGTGGAAAGAATTCCCCTTCATAAACTCTAGATTGCACTTGTAGTTTATTGAGCCCAGAACAAAGATTTGATATCTATTTCCTTTCTATTACAGCTTGTGAACTCACAACTGGAATTTGCTTTTTATAAAGGAATAAAAGAAGAAGAAAGAAAAAAAAAAGGTGCAGTGAGCCAGCCCATAAACCAGAATTGGACTTTTTAAAATTATATTATAATTGGACTTTTTAGACCTATGTAAAATCATTACAGTGCTGAAATATTTGAAATAAGATATTTTCAACATAAAAGTTAAACAAAAATAAACACCAGTAGTATAGGGTAGGAAATTACAAATTGAATCACTCAGTTTAAAAGGGATTATGGCTAATATAAAATAGGCCTTTGACTTAACACTGCTCTGCCACTTTGGCAGCTAGGCATCAAGAGACAGTTGAACAGTTGCATTATTTGTGGCTATAAAACACTATGAGCAAATTCAAGTTACGGAATAAATAAGCTGAGAAAATTAACTTTATGAGGAGTACTCTTACACCACTTAGGCTTGCTCCTGTCCCAGCAATGGGGATATAGAAAAGAAAACCAGAACAAGCTCCCTAAAAAGGGCAAAAACTGAGTGCCAAGGCCACATAAATCTGTGACTCTTGGTTTACCTTCAGTTATTCCAGTCTGGGGTCTTTGGTTACCCATCATGCCAGGGCCATTTTTTTCTGAGAGAAGAAGGAATAGTTCTGGTTTCCAGTGAGAAAATAGCACACAGAGTCCACAGTGCCTGCTGAGAACGAGCAGGTCCGTACAGATAAACACCAAAGGGACTGCAGCTTTCTCAGGCTGGTGTCCAGAAACATTTCCCCCCAACCTGCCCTCCCTAGTGACCCGGAGAAGCAAAGAGGGAAGAGGAGTAAGACAGCCAAAACCAAGGCAGGCCTAGCAAAGGGGTAGAAATGGAGATGTTGGCATTCCTATGATACCTTGCAGGTGCATATCAGGTCACTGCAGCTGTGGGGCTGATTCTGACCTAATCTGATGTCATACGACACTGCTGTTACTCTGCAATTAGTTGTGGTGTGTTGCAATAACAGAACGTGACCCTGAGTTAACTATTTAAGCTTTGAGAACATTTACTAAAAGTACTTATGAACACTAAAACCTCTTGTAGTGACAAATTGCAGATGACACCAAACTGGGTGGGAGTGTTGATCTGCTTGAGGGGAGGAGGGCTCTGCAGAGGGACCCGGACAGGCTGGATTGATGGGCCAAGGCCAACTGTATGAGGTTCAACAAGGCCAAGTGCCGGGTCCTGCAGTTTGGTCACAACAACCCCATGCAATGCTACAGGCTTGGGGTAGAGTGGCTGGAAAGCTGCATGGCGGAAAAAGACCTGGGTGTACTGGTTGACAGCTGGCTGAATATGAGCCAGAAGTATGCCCAGGTGGCCAAGAAGGTCAATGGCATCCTGGCTTATATCAGGAATAGTGTGGCCAGCAGGAGTAGGGAAGTGATGGTGCCCCTGTACTCAGCACTGGTGAGGCTGCACCTCGAATACTGTGTGCAGTTTTGGGCCCTTCACTACAAGAAAGACGTTGCGTTGCTGGAGCATGTCCAGAGGAGAGCAACAAAGCTGGTGAGTGGTCTGGAGCACAAGTCTTATGAGGAGCGGCTGAGGGAACTGGGGTTGTTCAGCCTGGAGGAGGCTGAGGGGAGACCTTATCACCCTCTAACACTCCTGAAAGGAGGCTGTAGTGAGGTGGGTGTTGGTTTCTTGTCCCTGGTAATGGGCAATAGGATGAGGGGAAATGGCCTGAAGTTGCACCAGGGCAAGTTTAGGTTGGACATTAGGAAAAATTTCTTCAGCAAAAGGGTTGTCAGGCTCTGGAATGGGCTGCCCAGGGAAGTGGTTGAGTCCCCATCCCTGGAGGTATTTAAAAGATGGGCAGATGAGGTGCTTAGGAACATGGTTTAGTGGTGGGATGGCAGGGTTAGGTTAATGGTCGGACTTGATGATCTTAAAGGTCTCTTCCAACCTAAACGATTCTATGATTCTATGAAATTTTTTAGCTGCACCAGTTATGGTTAATAGCAAAGGATTCAGACTGTCACCAGATAAACATCTTGCTTTGTAAGCATTTATATCTTAATTCTTTAGAATTTATTACAGGGCTGGGAAAGAAGCAGCATGTGGGATAAGCGGAGTGTCAAAAAGATGCATGGCAAGAACCCGTGATTATTAACCGAAACAATTCAGCATAGATTGTAATTCCACCAGTGTGACTATGCCAATTTATGCCAACTGAAGCTAGGGTTGTTTGTTTGCTTGTCTTAATTGCATTTAAAAAGTAAAGTATTAATTTCTAATCCTCATGTTTGCAGATAAGTGCTTGAAAACCTAAGTGCGTCTAATTGTTCGAAGAAGCAGAATGCAATTATAAGAGAACATAATGGTATTATTATTTAAGCTTGTGGTATTTAAAGAAAATTATTCCTATTTTTTTCAGCCTATTTTCAGAATTTGATAGGAGTTTGGTATAATGGTAGTTTCCCATGTGTTTTTGTGTATCTTTCAGACAGTGCCAAAAGACAGTAAACATTACTTAAGGTAAGAACATGTTAGCATAAAAATCAGGCCAGTTTGACAGTAGTAGATATAGTGACTGTAGTAACTCAATTACCTCCTGCTTGTCTTCAGAAATTTATTAATTGCATCCTTTATCCTTTTATATTGCATCATTATATACAAAGATACCTAGAAATTTTTGACTCTAGAATTTGCAAATACATTTTCTCAGAATCTCGCACCAAAATAGTCGAAAATTCTTTTGACTGAATGACCGGAAAGAAAAGAATAGAAATTCATGACCACGGTGACATTAACTACAAACTTTTTATTCTATTCAGGAGGATTTTTTTCCAATTAATTTAACATAGTAGAGTGTGCTGGTTTGGTCACACTAGAGATTGAATTCACTGTCTGCCAGCCAGATACAGGACAAGAAGCAGCACGTACAATCTACCAAACCTTTTCTTACTTTTATGGCTTGCCTTTAGTGATGATCTGCCAATGTTCACCAAGTTACTGGTTTTGCTGCTGAGCCAGCCTATAGCAAATGCGTGTTTGCTAGGGACGTTTTTCCTGGGCACTGGAAAGAGAAGAAGCAATTATTTTCCCATACTTTTCAACGAGTGCAAGCCCAGGAGAAGGCGAACTCAATGGCCTGGAGGAATGAAGAGCTCAGGTGGGAGTTGGGGAGCACAACAGCTTTATCTTGCACCTCTGTGTGACCATTCCATGTGTTTGTGTGGTGTTCTCATGGGCTCTGGCCAGGGGAGGGAAAACACTAAACCCTTTCTGACACCTACATGCCTGTCTTCTTGACAGGCCAGTCTACTTGGTATGTTAAAAAGCCCCAAACACCAGTAAATGTAGAAAAATACTCAGTGAAGTGACGAAGATTGTTTCACGTGAGCAATAAAAATTACAAAGATGTCTAAGTCTTCTTCTCTGCCTAATATTCTTAAAGAACACCAAAAAGAGTCAAAACTGACACTGAGGTACCTGCAGGCCCTTTCCATTCACAGCCAGGTGCTCCAGAGCTGGGGGACCTTGCAGCTACAACTGACCAGGCATTTCTGCTGCAGCTATTTATCATTCAGCCCCTCCACACGGATTTCTTCTTTTTCCTGAGGACGTCCCAATTTTGCCGAGCCCAACAGTTTTCCAAGAGCAGGTAGCATCCAGGGAGTTAGCTTGCCCTCCTCAACACCAAAGAGCAGTGCCTCAAAGAACGGCCTATGAACCAAAGGGTCTTTTGGGGGTGACAAATGTGAAGAGTGCCTCACTGATCACACTGTCAGAGAACCACAGCACTATGGGGAATTTGGATGCAGGCAGAGGTTTTGCAGCCACATTGGGAGTTAAGTTTTGCGCGTACAACATGTAAGTCTGTCATTCGGTAGATACCAGGTGAGGTAAAGTTCATGCATGCAGAGAGCCATATGAAACCCTATAAACCAGATAAGATCACTCAGGAGGCTGCCTGAGCGGGCGGTAGGAGGTCAAGGCAGCTCTTTGACTACTGCAGCCTTACTTGCCCACTCAAAGGACAGTAAAACTATTTTTAATCCAGCCATACACTGTAGCCTGCAATGCCCTCAGTTGTTGGACCTCTGCACTGGACGAGTTAAAAAAACCCTTGTACTAGTGCCTTTTGTTATTAGATCCTCTGCTGGGAACTTTCATTTCAGTGGATTTTCCCTGTATTAAGCAGGAAAAATCTTAGAAGTTTTTGCAGAATGGGAAGAATGTGTTGTCCTCAGCGCAGCTTGCAGTCAGGCAGCACTGTTCAAGCATGGAGGGGCTCCTCTGAACACCCTGAAGTGATGGCTTGAAACCACTGTGGAATGAAAAGTGATTTCTGACAAAAAATAAAACTTTTGTTTTGACCATTGTTTCCGGTAGTGGTTTTCTTTTTGAAAACATAAATAAGTCAAAGGAAAACATCTGTCGGTGTCTGCTGGTTTGTTTTTTTTTTTACATACAGTTTTTATTTTAAAAATGAAAAAAGATGCTGAAGAATTAAAAATATATAATTTGTAAACATACCCCAGTAAAAATATTTGAAACTTTTCCAACTTTTTTCTTACTTCTCTTGAATGTCTTTGTTGCCTTATAGCTTATTCATCAGTTTATCTGTGTCTTTACTTGAATTTGAAGCCAATTATGCCAGACAGAAGTTTCACATGTGACAGATTTCATAGGAACACCTTTGGTCATCAGTCTGTGGCTCTTTAGTGTCACTGGTGAATCTCAGCGACATTTGCCTTTCCCTGCTTCCCCTCTGCTGTGCTTTTGTTGTGATCTGCCCCATACAGAAGTTGGAATGGATTTATTGAGCCAAGCATCAGTGTGGCAGCAATTTTCACAGAGAGGAAACAGCTCAAAGAAAGGTAAAACTTCCACTTTGGCAAAAGTGACACTGCTGTGGCTACAGAAGCGCAATGAGCACGGGCACAGCTGCAGTTACAACCAGCAGCATGGCTTCTGGTGGCAAAGCTCTCCATCTGGCTTATCACGACTTGCTCCATGGCCACTTATCGCTGATTATTCCTCTGTTTCTAGATGGGATTTTCTCTAGTAGATCAGTACCCTGGAGCTGATTTAGCTCATTTTTAATCATCCACCCATCCCTGAGTGCTCCCGACTTGCCTGAAGCCCTGGGGCCGTGTGGTGGGATGGGATGGCTGTGGCTCTGCCACCTTCCCACGCGCGGCTTTGTGCCCACGGCTGCACCTGCCACCAGGCTGCAGGCTAAGAATAGTGCCCCATCAGCCGGAGTTATCTCCAAACCGAAGGAAAACAGATGATAGCGAGAAGCTCAGCCTTGCTGAGAATCACAGAGGAAGCCTGGGGCTGAGATAAAGAGCATGAGGCTCTTAGGGTGCCAGCGGGGTGCTTTGAAAGCAATATCTCCTTTCTGCCCGTGTGTCTACCTCTGTGCATTGGTGTGCTCCCAGTGCCGGAGTGCTCCCCGAGGAGACCCATGGGGAGTTTGAGGACAAGATGACGGTGGGATTAATGAACTCACAGAAACTGAGCTTCGCCTAACGCTGCTGTCAAGAGGAAGGTCTTGTTTCAGCGGCATAGCGACCGCAAGATGAAAAGGGCCAGGAATGAGAAGGGAAGGCGAGATGGTGTCTCGCTCTGTAATGCAGTTTCCTGGTGGCGGAAATGCTTCTCATCCCGTGGTGCTCTGGAAAGACTCCCACTGAGCAGAGCGAACTGGGCTCACAGGACTCGGGATTTATTAGTGCTCTATTGCCCTTGTAATGCTTTGATGCCCGCCTCATGTCAGGCTCCGTTTGGTCTCAGTGCAGAGTGCAGGAGCTCTCCCAGATCCCCAGTAAGGAGGGCACATGGCGTTCACACGCCAGGCTGCAGGCCAAATGCTTGACCCCCTTCTCTTCCCTCACTCCCTGCTTTTCAGGGGAAGGGCAGCTCAAGTGGGTGCCCTGGCAGGTCCCTTCCTCAGGGATTGGGCCGGGTGCCAAGCCCCTCACTGAGCAGTAAATACAAATTCTTCTGCCAGCACCATGCTCAAGCCTGGACCCCTCGCTGTAAGTCTGGTGCTCTTCCAGTAGAGCGACCCAGCGGTCCATTCACCTGGCGCACGGTGTCCTGGGAGTCACCCACCACCCATCCTGGGGCAGTCTCGTGGACCAGACTCAGGACAGCTTTTACCCCAGAGCTTCATGGCTGCAGGAGACAAATGACATAATTCGAGGCTGCCGTTTGCCTTGATTTTTAGCTTTGACTCATGCCTGAGTCCTAACTATAAATTTGATTTTGGTTTAAGCTATCTGACAGTTTCTTGCAACTGACAGATTTATCAGGGCAAGTGGAGACAGTCAATTTACATTTTGGTAAGTGTGCTTGCAAATCTTTTTTTGTCCTCCCAGACAGAGAAGTGCAAGATGTGCTGTTCATTCACTCTCATGCAGTGACTGACCAGCTGCAATTGCCTTTTCCTTACTCAGGACTTTCAAATCTGTTTTAATCTAAAACTCCACTGCCATAAACTTATAAGCAGCATTCCTTCTATCAACAAAAGTATGGTAAATCCAGTACAACAGAGAATTTATTTTTCTTTTTTTCCCCACATGTTATAATGTATGCTACTAAAAAAGTACAGATATTTTTAAACACTACATATGTATTATCCAATGGTCTCGTAAGCTGATGTTCTCTCAAATAATTTATTCTTATGGCCAAAATCTTTGTAAAGACAAGAAACCATTTATCATTCTTTATATAACTAGTTACACCCTGCTTCATAGGCCCATCAAGAAGACAGCAGTAGCATGTCACACTTGATAAATCAGTGCATTCAGGTCTTTGGCTCGTGGTTGTGTTACAGCAACTCATCGTGCACCAGCTGAGTGAGGACTGGCAGCAGCTAGCTTGATTCTTAACTTGTGGCAAGTGTAAGGTAAAACATGTCCGAGAGAAAAAGAGGTGGATGAAGGACATTCACCTTGGCAGCCCCAATGACTCAGGAGGACTGGGCAAACTTTTGAAACGGCAATAACTTGATTGTATGTCTGAGCCCCAAGATTTATGGAAAGGGAAAGCTGAGTGCTAGAGAAAAGATGCCAAACTTTGTGGATGTGAGAGGCCAAGCAGGAAGATTACACATGGTGAAGCATCAGCCCCATAGCTTTAAGCTTCTCTTACCTCTACAGTGAGAATATATGTCACCTAACTATCTGAATTTAAAAGCTATTGCTGTGCAGCTAAAATATGTAGGGAGGCTATGCACAATACTAGGCTCAGGCTGAGCCCTCCATCTGGGGAGAGAAAGAAAGAGGGCTCTGTTCAGCCCGAGTGAAGCTGATGCTCCTCATCTTCCTTCAGTAGTGTGGCTTAATAAAAAAATCACAAGTGTATGGCAAAAGAGATAAAGCAAACTGGTCCTATTTTAGTCGATATAAAGAAAACTATTTTTGTGAGAGCTGCCTATCTTACATGTGGGTGTTGGTTCAGTGGGCCCTATCCATCCCAAACTGGACAAATGAAGTTGTGCTAGACAAACAACCTCTGTTTTCTGAACTCAGGCACTTAGTCATCGGTAATTATTTAGAATGGGTAAAGGAGCCAAAACACTTCATAAAGCAATATTTTTTTTTTGTTTTTTTTTTTCTTTGTTCCTCAGCTATTGCATCTGCTGCTTTTCCACAACCACCTTAATATTAAAATGCTTCTCTTGGCATGGTGCCAGCCATGGGAGAAACAAGCTGGTTGAAAGTAGCCACATGCCAATCACAATCGTAGGGCTGCTCTACACACATCAAAATGTCTGGTTTACGGGAATAACCCGCCGCAGCTCCTCTCATCAGGCAGCCAAAACCTCGTGATTTGTATCACAATTCAAGGTTTGTGCGCATAGAAATCCTGTTAGGCAGAGACTGAGATTTAAGGAGGAAGGACTCTCTGCCAAAGGGAGCATTTTTTTTTCCTGTGGGATGAAAAATAACAAAAATCGAGCTATTTAATTAAATGCCTAAACGTGGAACTGTGTTGATCCACTTACTTGCAAATATCCTGGAAAACTATCTGTTAGTTTCTGCATCCTGGACTGTGGGACAATTGCAGCCAGTGTTTTGCTTGTGCGCCGGATTGTATATGCAGCAATTTAGAAAAAAAGAAGAGAAGAAACACATGGCCTGTTTTTCAGACCTGGCTGGATGTGAGTCTGTGCATAGGGATATTTCTCCCTCCACACGTGGTACCAATATGCACTGTTACATCCTTCCCATCCCACTGCCTGCCGAGTACCTGCTGAAATGGCTGGTCAAACAGGGAGCGCCGCAGCAGCCTCCGCGCCTGCACGCCCAAGCATTTGAGAAGCTAATGCTTGCCATCCCTGGCAATTGTCAATGTTTTGAGTCAAACTTCTTCACATTAACATTATCCCTGAAGCTTCCTTCTCATGTTTTTTTTTTCAGCCTCAGTGAAAGAAAATGCTGAAATGCCTTTTGCAGCATCCTCAGTAATGGATGGATTTCTTTTAACTGGGAGATGAAGGGCCTGTCAATTTTAACTGGCAGAATCAAAGGAGGTGCAGGCCACCATGCTCATGGTAGCAGCTCACAGAGGCAACCGCATGAATTTAGTACCAATTAGAAACAAATACGTGAAGTTCTGGCACAGAGTTGACCTGGTCTATAAAGGTGCCGGTCAGAAGCCCTAGTTTCTAGTGTCAATAGCCCACACAAGCCTACTGTAGATGGCAACACTCCTACAAAGATGTCAATCTGAGTAAAATAATAATAGAAAAGGAAAATGGAACCAGAAAGGTTCTCATGAGGGCGTCTAGTTTTCCTCTCTGCTTTACGGCAAACTTACCTACATCAAAATCAATGCTGACATGCATGTGCCTAACCCAAAGGCTTGCCAACCCACCTCTAAAAGGGACCAGGGCTGGTGGTGGCAACGGCAACTGCGACGGCTCCTCCATGGCTGCTGACCGGCCATGCCATGCCACTGTGGCACTGTGGCACTGTGGCAGTGCCAGGCTGCTCAGGAGCGGAGAGCCACTGCTGTCGTGGCCGTCTCTGCTTTAAACCTACAGCAGAGGCCTCGGGAAGTGAAGGGCTTGCCCCCACTGTTGCCTCGGTGGTGGAGGCTGGCGACCGGGGTGATTAATGGTAGCGTGGAAGTGTGGTGGGTGTGGGGTCCTTTTTGGGGGAGGTGAAGCTATACGGTGGATCAGGCAGCTGTTATGGGCAAAGGGTTTGCAGCTGAGAAATTAGGGGGAGAGGGAGAAGAAGATAAACCGTGGAGATAGGGTACTGATATAAATTTGTTCTGGGAGTACCTTCCTCCTCCTGCAGTGTACCATGTTGGTAAAAATAGTTACATGAAATTAAAGAGGATCACAGGGCAGGAGGTTGTCTCTGTGTGTCACCTGATACTGCTGTCGGTCTCGATGGAGGCACCCACATGAGTGGGTTTAGGAAGCCCAGGTTCAGCCTGTTCTTAGACACCCCCAGTGACAGAGGGGTCTCCTCTGTCCTGAAAGTCTTACGGTGCTTCACCAGGACATATTCTTCACCTTTGCCTTGTTCAGGGGGGCAATTTATAGACTACCCTTACACAAGTCTCCAGCTGATGTCCAGTCTGATTGCAGTGAGAGGATTTCTTTGCTTGAATGTAGGAAACATCAAACACAGTGTCTGGTAAGATAAAATATGGTCAGAGGGTTGCCTATTTGCTGAGCTGGAGCACACATCAGGTTGGGTGAAAACAACAGGCAAAGAGAAAAAGACACATCTTTAGGAGGCCTTAAAAATCAATGAGAATGGAAGAGCAGGATGTGTTAAAGTCAGCTGGCTGTTACCCAGCAACAGTATTTGACAGTCACACTCGCAGGGACAGGCTGCTTCTACCTATGCTGATCTTTTTCGGGTTGATCTTTTTTGCAATGAAATGCGCCATTGGCTTTTCTCTCAGTTCTGCCCAGCCACCTCAGAAGCACTGCGGCAGACCCCCTTCACCATGCCTCTATCTGAAGCTGGTACAAAGATCTGGAGGTGTGGGGCTCAAACAGGCTCATCTTTTCTTTGAAAACCCAGTGAAGTACCTCCACAGCCTTATTCTTAGAGTCACCAGCTAGGCACTGGCAGGCTTGACCCCAGCTTCTCTTCCATCTGATGTAGCTAAAATAAATGTAAGGTCCCCATCTCCAGTAAGACCTGCCACCTCACCAGACCAGGGGGGTAGAGGCTGGTTTGGTTGACAGTTTTAAGGCCCAGTCTGCCTAAATACATCCTGCTAACCTGCAAGAGGCATTAGCCTGACTGCTTCAAGTCTTGCTCCACAGTTACCACTGTCTCCAGGGTACACCAGGGAAAAGGTGAAGAAGTCATCCATGCGTCGAGGTCCAGCTACATTGCTGGAGTTGCATCCCTCCAAGCTGCCCTCCCTGCAGAGCTCAGCCTGGGCCCATCCACACTGAGTTGTTGCAAACACACACAAAACTCCTCTGAGAGCTCTTTGAGTTGCACTCTGCATGGGAAACCATAATATTTCAGCCCCTGTCCTCCAGTGCCCCTGTAAGTCTTGTTTTCCCATGTTCACCCTCCTTTCCTGAGCACCCTCACTGTCCTAGCCTGTTGATTGTGGCTCCATGATCTGGGTAGTGTTGTCAGCATCTACATAATGCTCAGCTCACCCTGTACCTTGGGTAATTCTAGAAAATGACCATGCCTGAGCAACGAGATGTTTGCAGCCAGACTGAGAGGAATGCTGACACATCTACTTTCCTGGGAAGTGATCATTGGTTGTAGGGAGCACAGAGAAACGGTGGGGAACTCACGCTGGCTCCTGCCTTGAGCAGAGCCCTGCTTGTGTAAGTTCACCGAGGGCCAGTAATGCAGCTGTGCCGAGACTCTGAGCTTGTGCAACACCAGTGCCGCAGGTGTTTTGGAGAAGTGATGGTGTCATGATGTCTAGTCTTCCACCCCACTCTGTACACCAAGTCCTGACTGCTCCGGGGCCTCCCTTCCCACTGCTCCTTCTTCCCACAGCTGGGGCAGCCATGCCTCTGGGGTCTCTCCAAAAAAAGTAGGAGAGGCTAAAGCAGGTCATGCCCTTCCTTGGCTTCCCCACCCCAGCTGCCCCCTTAGCTTGGTGCTAGTGCAGGTGTGGGGTGAGCGGGACATGCCAGTGAGGCTCCTGGGACAAGCACAGATGGGAGAGGATTCAAACTGTTCCAGAACTTTTTCCCTGAAGATCTTTCCAGAATTGCAGATGAGTCATTTCAATTTCAACATGGTCCCATTTTCCAATGGAACAGCTTTTTGGTCTGTCCTGCCCCATGACCGAGCAGCCTTTGGGGCAGCTGTACAGCTGAGCCTCAGCTGTGCTGTTCTGCACCTTGCTTGAGCTGACCTGGTAATCCGTGCTATGGCGAAAGAGTTTGTGGAGCAGAGGGTGCCGCTCTGTCCCTTTGCTGCTGAGGGGAAAAAATGGTACATAGGTATGGGCCTGTGTGCCACTGTCAACAGAAGGCTGCTGGGTTTTGTTTCCTCCTTGGATAATTATGCATACAGTGAATTTCTGAGGCACAGGACAGCAGCCCAGCAGACCAAATAATTTGTCCAATACTGGAATAAGCTAGTGTGCGAGCCTGAAATGGTGAGCTGGCTCTGTTTGCTCAGCTGACTGCAGCATAACACTTGCTAATTCCATTGCATCCCCTCAGAGCAAAAAAGGAAAAAATGTAGCAACCAGCAAGAGAAAATACAGAGAGGCTCTGTATTCCTCTTTCCACTAAATATGCCCAAATGCAGGCAGACAGCTCTCTCCCCTCACTTCCCCGAGCGCAGAGTGTTTGCTTTATCCGGTGATGTAACAGATTGCTAAATAATAGGCAAACCTGATATGAACTCTCCTACTTATCTCTACGCCGGTGCTTACACGTGGAAGAATCTTGTTGCATTTTTCACTTAATTTTAACAGCTTTATAACTAGCAATATGCCACTGCCCTCTGCTGGAAAAGCACAAGCAGTCATGCCAGGCGAGTGGAAAAGAAAACCAGAGTGGAATTTTGTAAATGTGTAAGATTATCGCATTTACCGCACTTGGAACTGGAATGCTGTGAAATGTAGCACGACAGGGAGAGAGGGAGCCCTCCATGCGTCAGGCAGAGCAGGATGTGCTCCCCTCCCATGGCCCTCTTCTCCCCTTGCTTTGGTGGGCTTCCAGGATGGGAAAAAACCTGGCAGTGGAAGGAAACATCAAACCAGAGTTATCAGTATTCACTCATTCTCCTGCACTTCATATATGGAATACAGTTGGGATTTTTGAGAACTCTTTTCTGTCTAAAGCTATGTTTTTTGAGAACTGTTACTCTGCCCAGTTTAGGCTATCTGGTGCACGCTAAACATTCAAGCTGGCATTTATTTTTTAGGGTAGGTCATTCAACACAGCTCAAGAAAACCATGTCATTCAAACTGCTGTCAGATGGCTGTGGTTATACAATCTTTACAGACATCACCACAGCGTGCACTCCTCAGGAGTACTAAATCTGGGCTTAATCTAAGACCAATAGCAGCATTGGCTTTGAGCAAGCAGAGGTATCTGATGAAGGTCTATCTTTCCAGAAAAGGTTTCCATGAGATATATGAGATATTTCTGGTGTGGTGCTTCAACCTTACCAGAGAGATTTCTCATCATGAGGGACATTACATTCTTCCTGAACTACAGAGGTATTATTCTAGGTTAGACTCTCAGCATGGAAATACTGGAGCTGCTGCCTTGAAGAACGATGGTAGAGCTTCAGCTTAAAGCTGGAGGGTCAAAAATATTAGTTGCAATTGACAGGTGCACAAACAGTCATGGTGCTGTGCTCCACCTACTCCAATGGCCTCCCTCCATCACTGGTCAGGGGGACGTATCCTGAGAAAGGGGCAAGAAATCATGTGGGAAGTGTAAGAAGACGCAGCGCAGGTCTTGGCAACTACCCTTTCCCTTTCCCTTCCCTTTTCCTTTCCCCTTCCCTTTTCCCTTTCCCTTTCCCTTCTTTCCCTTTCAGTTTCCTTTTTTTTCCTCTTCCCTTTCCTTTTCCCTAGCACTGCAGCAAATGATTGTGCTGAGGATGGTAGTGCCACGATGGAGCCAGGAGCTCTGAAAATTAAAAGTCTCAAGTAGCCAAAGACCGGCTAAGAGGGGGGTGGAGGGGAAAACCTCCCTAGCATAGCAGCAGCTGGAGACTGGGCCTGACACCGCTGCTCCATAGACTGGTTTGCGTGATTGGTTTCCCTGACATTAACTTCGAAGCCCTCTGCTTAATTTACTGACCCATATATGGTTTTACATCTTTATATATAGTAAATGCATAACAACTTTTTATGATGGCTTTATGAATGACACACTGCTGCCCTGCAACTTGGTAGCTGTCCTTGTGGTTACATAGATGTGTCTGATTATAGAACAGCCTTTCAAAAGTAATGAAATGAAGTGGCATTTTATGTAACTCAACGGGTTACAGTAGGAAACTGTTAACAGTAGAGGATTAAAATAAAATTGTTCTTGATATTTAAAAAGTGATGAAATGAGGAGAAAAATAAATCCACCCCCAAACGCTGCAAATCACTCCTTACAAGTTTGGCATCTGCCAAGATCCTACTTGGAAAAAAACCCTGGGCTCCTTCCCTCACAGGGTCCTCCCACAATGCTCAAGGCACAGAGCTCAAGGGTAGCGTTCACTGTCCACAGACACACGTGGACAGACACAGGCACACCCAGCATCCTCATCAATAAATGCCACTTATCTCATGGGGTTGTTTTTGATTGCTTTCTAAAAATATTACCACTAAATCTTCATTTTCTGTGCATTTTCTATGATGACTTAAATACAGGGGAGCAGATCTGACACATTTCAGCAGGCTTCCTTGTTCTTTCAAGGTGAACATTTAAAGGTAGGCCATTGGTGTGTTACATTTAATATTTATATATTAGTGTGTATTAATCAAGTGATTGGCTGACTAAAACATTTCAACAGTGATCAGTCAAAGTATGATTACAAGTTAAAACAAGTTACTGATAATGAGGGACTACGTTCAGCTGGAAAGAAACATATGAATAGAAATAATTCCCGAGTGTTAGATTATTCCTTTGTATTACTTCTAAAAGATCATCCCAGCATATTTTCTGTTGCCTTGATTTTCCTTTAATTTCCATGATGACTGCTACCATAAATTAATGAACTTGCATAACTTTCAGATAATTCATGGGATGTGGCATTGAGTAAATCACAAAAGGGAAAAGCATATTCTGCAAAATGCGTTCCTCTGATGAGATGGAGTTAATCTTGCACATTTATTTCCAACATTTTGGCTAAGCATGTACCTGCCTCGCACGCTTAATAAACACAAGATTATTTTCCAGAATTCCAATGAGTAATTTTTGCCATTAAACACTAAAAAAGAAAAAAAACCCCAACCATTCACTATTAAAAGACTTTAATTATTTGGAACACTAACATCAAGAATGTTTACTTGAAAATATTTCTTTCCACTTTAGTCCATCTTCAAACCTGTTACACTGTATTCCACTGACTAGTATTACAAATTACACCGACATGTTTCCTCATACTTGTAAAAGATAGAACTACAGTAAATTGTTTCACAAGGTGTTTGGAAAAAACATATATAAGAAATTATTCTTTCCCTTTTCTTCTATGATGAAGCAGAAGCTTAGTTTTAAAGTAACAAGAACAGTCACTATAGAGCTAAATATATTTGACATATTTAACCTCACAAATAAATAAATATATACAAGGGAGGTTACAGCATGTCAACTACAAAGTAGAAGCTTTACCTTGTAGAACAGAGAGCGTTCAAGAGCATCTAACTGACACAGACAGTTTAAGATTACTACATGGTAGTAAAAAAAGAGAAAAAAATCTTAAATCAGCAAAAATATAGGTAGCTGTACATTAAACTGATAGTTAGGTTACAGCTCAGCTTCAGTCAGGATACTGTGTTTTTTATTTATATTTTATTGATTTATTATGTTTTATTGATTCCTCATTTTTTCAGGAATGTTTGGTTTTCCTTCTCTTCACTTCTGAACACCTTAATCAGGTAGAAATCTCACAGTAAGCTGCTATGTGAACACTATTATCTACAGTAGTTAAGCAAGTGGGATGATAAAATATAAGTTCAGTAAATGCATGTACGTAATCTGTCCCTAAATTATTTCCCTTATAAAAGATATCTGACAACACTCATCCCTGTTAATAATTACAATTTAAGTGAATCGGGTTGACTTCCATTCATACCACTGCGTAAGTATTTGCGGAGACTGAGGTTTCGTTAAGGTCCATGTAGCGACAGCAGTGTTTCTGGATGGAATACCGTCAGGACATCCTCTTCCCACCAGGTGTTCGCAGCCAGGGAAAATATGCCATTTGTGCGGTCACAGCATTAAATGATCTCCACACGCAAAAGCGCGTGCAAAGAGCAGAGAAAGGCACAAATCCACATCCCTAATCACTGAACATCCACCTGCTTGGCAACTGAAAAATCTCACAGCACAACTTTCTGGTCACCTTCTGAATACAACTCATTAAATATTTGGCTAAAAATATTTAGGTAAAAAGGAAGTCTTTTTAAAAACTAAAATTTCCTTTAGAGACACACTCCTCTGAAAACATTATTGGAAAATACCTTTGATGTTTTGGCCCATGCTTTCAGTGACATGTGCAGTTACAATTTTTACAAAACCCTGCCATGGGGCAAGACGTGCTTCATGAGTCCACCTGCTTGGCAACTGAAAAATCTCACAGCACAACTTTCTGGTCACCTTCTGAATACAACTCATTAAATATTTGGCTAAAAATATTTAGGTAAAAAGGAAGTCTTTTTAAAAACTAAAATTTCCTTTAGAGACACACTCCTCTGAAAACATTATTGGAAAATACCTTTGATGTTTTGGCCCATGCTTTCAGTGACATGTGCAGTTACAATTTTTACAAAACCTGCCATGGGGCAAGACGTGCTTCATGAGGAGAGATGCACTTGTGGCAGCCATGGCCATGTGCTAATGTGTCACACGTTTATAGAGGTTAAAACAAGAGAGCGTTTTATGTTCTTGTCTCTTTGTACACATACACAGCTCGGGGTCATTATGCACACAGAATAGCAATGCGGAATTCCCTAATGTTGCCTAAACACTGTTTAATCTCTGTGCCGCCAACAACCTCAATCAAGTCAACAAACTGGGGGGTAAGAGGGGGATACCGATACTGATAACGTTATGTGCCCAGAAAGATGTTATTTATTTATTACTGGTAAATGTATTCCAGGTTATTCTAATGTTGCAATGCCATCTGATGGAGGTGTCTATACATACAGTATATCTGAAGTACAGAGACTGACAAATGTACCCATGGGCTTACAAAGTATTCATCTTTGTATGGAAATACTTAAGTTTTAGCACCGTTCAGTGTTCTTAGATTGTCTGTGGTACACATTGTGGTTTCCTCTGTCATATTTACTGTGTGCATTACTATAAATATGTGTGGAGAGAGATCTAGGTATATATATATCTCTATATATAGTTGCATGTCTTCTATTTTGTTGAAAAGAACATTAAACATAGAATTGTGATGGGAGATGCTGCATTTCATACCTACCAACCAATAAAGGTTGAAACATGACTCTGTGTAAACTTTGGATTTACCTGTGTACTTGTTCTGCACAGATGCAAATGGTACACACAAATGTCTGTTTCCATACATACCAATGGGCTTAAAATTTGCAAGTTATGAGCAACCTGCATGCCCTTCTCAGCCAGCACATCTATGTAATAAGTGTGTTTCTATGTATGTGGATACAAAATAGCCTGAATTTACAGCACATACTGTTTTGGTAAGCAGAATTTGCATGATTAGGTCTATTTAGTCAAAAATGGTTTAAAATAACCCTCTAACAGTGGTGTTAGGGTTTTATTCACTTACGAATAAAGAACAGACAGCACTAGACAGTCAAGAAGCAAGAATCTAACAAGTGTCATAGGGGAAATCCATATTCTTCAGAAGACCAGCATTAAACTGTTCAGTAAAAGCTTGCCTGTACTGTGTGATGTCTGCTATTTTCTCCAGGAGTCAAGACTTGCTTCTGTTTGGACTATATAATTTAGTTAGGCTTGTGGCTCTTCAGTCTTAAAAAATATATACACAGGATTACAATTAGCTGTCCAGACACCATGTTGACTGGCACACATTTAAAAACAACTCAATACCATGGTGGAAAATTGTCTTTTTCCACAACAGTAGAAAGGCAGAGAAATTGGTCCTCAAGTGGAAGCTGTTAACAGGAGAACATTATAAACTGGGAAGAAATAACTAAACAGGTCACATCCTACAACATCTAATATTCTCAATTCCAGGCACGCTTTTGTCTTCCTTTGGTTAAAAAAATTCAAAAGCCCAGTTAGAACTTTGTGCTGTGACTAAATGTGTCGGACATGATGATATTTTTATAGAAGTTGTCAGAGTGAGGATTGCAGTATCCCTTGACCTTGTCAATAACCTGGTGGACAGGAATGATTGATGTCTGTTCTCCATCCTCTTGGGCAAATTTTGAAGATGGCTTGTCAAGAAAAACATTCTCTAGGAAGAGGAAAAGGCAACAAGAAGTTAGGGTTTCTTTAAGAGGTGTGTCACTCCCACATAGATATGCCTTCAATTGCCACTACTGCTGAATGAAATTACTGCCCTAAAAGCCAGCAAACAACTTTTTGGCTTGGATTGCTGCTTCTACATTCTTTTCAGATGCCTGGTTTTGTGGGCAGGCCTCTCAGGTATCTCTTGTAATTATCCCCCTATGATTTTACCTAAAGTGTAACTGACTCCTACGACCCTTCAATATATTCATTTACTGTTGATACTTTGAATCTTACAAAGTAAAAACATTTCAATATCACTGGAAAAGCGGCGACATCCATAACATCTGGTAAATAGTATCTTCATATAATAATGTAGTGGAAAATGACAGTAAATGGATTTAATTTTTTCAGCAGTGGAGGTTTTAAGCTATGCACAGAAACAACGTATTCTGCGCAGAATGTAGCAGAAGATGACTTGCATATTAAATCAGATAACCAGAGCCAAAACTGGCCTAAACTTTGTGCTTGCCTAGCATCACTTTGTCTTTTCCATAATGTGGAGGGTACAGACTGAACAACTGCGGGGAGGCAAAGATGCAGAAAACTGGCACCCTTTCAGAGTTCATGCGCTACAAGCCAAGGGTGGAGCTGGAAGAGAAAAGGGAGCAAGGCAATTCCCAGCCAGGCTGGGAAAGTCTGCTTCAGCAGCTAACAGTATTGCTGTTCGGAGAACGGTCAGTAGGTAGAGCTCATGTAGCAAGCAATGAGAAGAAGAGAGCCTGTATCTCACTTTCTCAAGTACATTGTCCTAATGAGCTCTTTTTATCACTGTAGTGAATAAAGCTGGAATTAATTCTCATAAACCAGGCAAGGTTTGGACCACTGCAAGCCGACGTTAAGATGGGGTATCCTGTGAAGCAATGTTTTCTACAAGTGGCATTTTTGATAGCTGTTTGCAAGACCTTGGTGAAATCACCTTCAAAAATTCCTTGGTAAGGGATCTTCTAAAAATTTTCGTATTATTTAAACTATGATTTCATACAAAACTTATTTCTTTTAGAAATAAATCATTAATTAAAAATAAACAGAAAAGTAACCCACCCCTGCAGAAGTCATGATGTCAAGCCATAAAAGAGTATAAAGTGTTGCATGAAGAAGAAATGGATTGCAGGGTGAGAAATCAAAACAGCTGTACTCATGAAAAAAGAAACAGGCATGTTCAGGCATATCAGAATGATTTTTTAAAAGCACACAAGAATGTCCATGCATCACAGCAAATACCTCCATGTCCAATAGCAAACTGCTGGGTACTCTGTACCTTTCAATCGTATGCATTTATTAGCCAATGGTGCTACATTTTGAAGTTTTCTACATATTGAATACCTTATTACAAAGATGAAAAGTTAATTCTTAGTCTTTAGGGAAGGTTTTTGAAATTCCTTGCAAATATGTACACTTTTTTTTTCACAAAGCATCATCACATTGTTAAATACCGTCTATTTCCTCATGAAATTTGCATGCACAGGAATTATGTAAGTCCTCTGAAATCAGTGCAGCCCTCTTTTTTTTAGCTCAATGGGCTTTACACCCAAGTAGAGGGTTAAAGTTCTGCATCACTGAAGTAAATGGGAGTTGTACCACCAAATTCACTGCAGAAACAATCTTAACTTCTAATTCACAGAAGTTTTATATATGGTATTTAAGTGCTATCTACAAGAAGTTTGTGTCAGACTCATAGACAGCAGGGCCACAAGATGCCAAAGTGAATTTTTTCATCCACCCAATATTTGTGCCCCAATCAGTGCATTCTGCATTCAACCAGCAGTTCACAGCATGGCTTTCAGGCATATATAGTCTGTCATTCAGACTGTGCATGTGACTGGATATGAAAAAATGATGGCTAGAAGACTAATTCTGTAATGGCCATAGACCAAATAGAAATACAGTATCTTAAAATTCCTGTAACAACTTTTAAATTTTCTAGGACTCAGTCAGATTGGTTTTGCTTTTTAATGTATACTTTGTGTACAGGTGTTCCACTTTAATCTCCTTTCCACGGACTACTGTACACAGACATTAATGTCAGGACATGGTCTGTTTTCTAAAAAGGTGTCTTCCAAATGCTTCATGCCTCATGCAGAGTGAAGGCGCCCAGCGTTTGAAGCACGCTTATCCTTTGATTCGGCATCAATGGTGCAAGATGTAATAGCGAGAAACAAGCAGCATTTCTGATTAGCAAAGTCCTTTGTGTCAATGAGGACATCATGCAAGTGGCATCCCTCCACCCTGTGCAAACCATGCATTCAATGAAAGCAATTCTCACTTTACCTGTAATGCTCCACCACTGATGAGGAAGGGGCCTTAGAAGACATTATCTATACCACAAACACATGAATGCTTGTGTCAATTCCAGGGACCACATTACAACCATATTAACAAGAGTTGCCAAGACAGGCAGCTATTACGTTATTTGCCTGCAATTTAGCTAAGACATAAAACTGAGAAGTTTAGCTGTACTAAAAATCAGAATCTTAACATTATTTTCTATTATTTTAACACATGAGAAGACATGTCAGTATTTAAAAACCTAACGTTAGCAAAAATTCCTTTGGAGTATCACAACAAAATGTGTGTTTTCAGAGGTCAAAGCAAAATTATTAAAATTTTAAAAATACAGAGAAAACTGCGGTATTCCATTAATGTCCAATAAACAATCAAGCCCTGAATCCAACAAAACATTTAAGCATATTTTTACCATTAATCCCAATACCAAGGGTCTAAAGGTTGATCTGCCATGAGTACAAATGGGGCTTCTCTGTCTGCAAAATGGAGAATGCTCTGCAGCGGAAAGAGCACGATGGTCTCCTCCTCTACTGTTAAATTAATAGTAGCACTGTGATCGATAGATATTATAGATGCTGTCTGTGGAAGACCGCAGACAGAAGTGTTACTTCACAGGAGGGAGAGCTGAAGACAGCTTGCTCAGGGCATCTGGGTGCATGGACTTGATGATCTTAAAGGTCTCTTCCAACCTAAACAATTTTATGATTCCATGGCACATCAAACCTGAGAGGGCAGCGGGGACAGATACCCTGGAGAGGCAGGCACCAGCGGTGCACTGCCAGAGCGGCTGTGGACAGCAGTCCTGAGAGCAAGCGCGGGTACACGGGGGGAATTTCTAAGATACTGCTCATTTTTACTGTATTCAAAGCAAAGGTACTTTATGTATATTTTCGGTAACCATTACACTCTTCAAATACCTGATGCCCAACCCTTCATGCTAATGGATACACTGAATATTGTTAGTGAGAAAATAATAATGTAATTCTTAAAAAAAAAGGGGATTTCTAGACAAAAACGGTGTGCCTAACTGAACCAGGTAATGATCATCAATAAAAAATAAAGGTATTTCCTGGAAACTATGCCAGAAAGGAGACTGTACTATCATAAATGAGACGCTGGGGACTTCTGAAAATAATTTCTACTGAAGAAACAATGTAACTTTCCTTCCAGTAAAATCATATATTTTATATCTAAACATTGCTTCCAACAAATATTTTAAAGCAAGTAAACACATCTTTGGCTTAAATATGTGTGCAGATTTTATTACCACTATGTTTCAGCAGAGGATTCTGTGATAATATTACGTTTCTTTATACAGGACAAAAACATGAGTTCACAAAAACCCAGTAACAAAAAAATCTGAACTATTTAAGGGATTTTTTGAAATATTATCTCAGACATATGCAAACAGACTTGCAAATCGTTCCAGCTTGTCTCGGTTTTGCTCCTTTAAAGTGTTCTTAAAATGAGCACATTTTTATGGCATGAGTGGAATACAGATGATGCCTTTTATTACATATACCATTGACATCTAAATAAATAAGCAGTAGCTATGGCATGCTATTTGTAGAAGGGAAAGACGATGCATACTCTGGGAACACAGTATCAATTTCCAAGTAGCCTCCATTTGTCTCTTTACCCAGAAATGTGTTACAGTTAAATGGAAGCAGTTTGATGAAGTGAATCAACTGTGGACTTGGGTTTAGAAGACTCGATTCCTATTTCCAGCTGTGCTGCTGGCTTTCATGTTACCTTGGGCAATGAACGTCATCTCCCTGTGCTTCGGTTACTCTGTGTTTACAATGGGATGATAAGGCTTACCTTCTTTTAGCAAAATAGGTGAAAATGCTATTAAAAAGTAAGGTTCACTTTTGTCTTGCCTCCTTTGTGTAGCACAGGAATACACCCAGATCATAATTATATATTAGATGCATTGTATATTAGGTTAAGATTCTTATCAAACAATAACATATTTTAAAAATACTGAAACTATATAAATTGGTGAAATTTTATCATATTAACCTTTGGGTAGAAACCCCTACTGTACCTTTAACATGAAACTACTTATTTACAGACGCACTGTGTTACAGTGAGAGAACTCACCCGTATGGCTGTTTCGTTTGCAGTATGTATTTGTTGTAGATTTTGATTTGGATGTTAAGTAGGTTGAGTTGGAGCCGATGGAACTAGAGGATAAGGATTTCCCAAGATTATCAGAACTCTTCTTTATAATATTGGTTGCTGTTTTGCTCCAGTCTGAAAATGATTGGAAAGTTTCACATAAATAATTACCATAGGGTACTAAATGCTTACTTTACTCAGTTCAAGTATCAGATGCATTTCTTAATGTTGTTTATAACAAACAGCCTATCCTTTTCCTGGCAGGTAGCCTCTTTGGTTCTTAAGAAACACAAGAATTATTCCAACTTGATTTACTTTGCTGTTTACCACAGTAGTTAAGGTTGGTGGCTCTAATGCTCTAAAAGCCATTTGGCTGTAAGATCCGGCTTTCCAGGACACAGGAGAGAAGTGAAGATCTGTAGCAGTATAAGGATGCCAAAGTTTCATCACACGAACAGACAAATCCGAAGGGATAGATAGGAAAGGTATGGATAGGAGCATTTACAGAGGTCTATCATTTGAGGGCTTGATCTGCTGAGGTAGACACTATATACTAGTGGATTTGCACTTATTATAGGGTTTAGCATATTGGTGCACTATTAATAACAATTAATAATAACAGTTATTCAGTAGTTCACATTTGAAGAGTTTTGTCTGAACCATTAACACAACAGGCTCTTATACTGGAACAACATCCAGAATTAAATTAAATAACTAATACCAATAAACTTATTGAGGCAAACTGACACTGAAAAACTCATCACAAGTGTCCCAATACCAGTAGAATAAACGTATCTAACTACTTTTGTACTATATACTTGCAGGCAAGTACAGGTAGTTTCACACTTTAGTCTTGTTGCTGATACCATATTGCACTGAAATTCACAAAATGGAAGAGAAGTCCAAACCAAAGACACATAGGCCACTTTAGCCTTGATCTAAATCAAGACAAATATTTTATCCTAAATCATTGCTATAGGGTATAGGTTACTATTTCTCTGATCTGGCTATGGCAGTGTTGCAAGGCTTTGGCCTATTTGTTTCTTTGGTTTATCATAGCATGCCCTGAAGTACTAGGTATGGAAGTTCACATTTGGCTTGTATTTCACTATTCTGTCTGCAAACTGTGTCAGGTTCATGAAGAATAAAACCAGCTGGTGGTGATGGACTGGTTAATACTAGGTGTAATGAACTATTAGTACATTAACTATACCACTGAAGTACTCAAATCCTTCAGGTTTTTATTTCTATCATACCCACAAGCTGCCCAACAGCAGCATAAAAACCTGGAAATAATTTGATCCATCTGTGTTTTCCAGTTCAGGAGTTACAGCATGAACCACATGGAAACTGAACATATGAAATAATCTGGATGCCTGAGCTGAATGAATACGCTTTTCCTAATTTGTATTAACTCTTTGAAATCACAAATGAGGTTTTCTTACTACAAAGCAAAAGCATAAATGTTTTACAGTGTACAATGAGAATGCATTCCCTAATCAGAGCAAGACAAAAGCAAAAGCCTTGATGGCAAAGCAGTTACTTAAAAACTTGAAACGCACCTTGGATGCCAAGGGAGAAAGGACACAAGGGTATTTGGAGCACTGTTATAATCTGGGATAGACTGGCCTACCTTACTAGGCAACGAGCTTCCGCCACCTTACATCAGCTGTAGATTTCAACCCTGGTCACTGAGGAAGAACTACATGCGCAAGAATTTTATGGTCCAAGATCATTACATCAGACAGCAAAGCAAGATCCAGTTGCCTAAACACAGGAGTCTAATGCCATCCAAGGTGGCCAAAGGTTCAGGAGACTGTAGATGCCATGCCCCAAGTGGTGCACTTCAAAGTGTCCAAACCAACTGCCCTCCTTTCTCTCTGAGAGTTGCAGATAAAGATGAACTTCGATTCTGGATTGTAATCAGGCTGCTGCTAAAGGAATTTTCTATGTTTTTGAGTCTCTAGACTCTCTGAATTATATGGCAAAGGACAGAACAGTTTGAAAAGGCAAAGATAAAAGCAGAAGACGTCAGAGTATTTCTATCTGGCTTTTAAGAACTGCTCCTACATCAACCTAACAGTTCACACAATTCAGTCAACACACTGTAATGTAGGAGAAAAGGAGTAAGATTGGCTTTTGAATGACAGAGTTTGAATGTCTGGATCTTTGTTTAATTTTTTTTTCAGGGTCCAAAGGACCTTCCAAAGCCATGCTTATAGCACAAAATTTACCAGCTGCCTTCAGTGGAAAACTGAAAGAGAAGACTTGAGAATTTTTATGAAGTGATATCTGAAAAGTCCCTTGGCAATTGTTAGTACTGAAATGACAGCATATGATTAATCTATTTTTCCACATCTCTGGCTTACATTGTATTATATTAAAAATAACATAACAAGCTGTTCACCTCGACTTCTAGGGACTACTGCAGTGTCTAAGGAGGGGAGCTGTGAATTGCTTTTACCTGAATTATCTGCCAGTCGGAATCTGCCACAACAGAGGTGCCTCCTCCATTGTTTCTGCACATTTTCTTTCATAGCGCAATGGAATACAAATATAAATAAACCTGTGACAAAAAGAAATAAACAGCAAGTGAAGCACATATTTATAAATAGACACATAGATTAACTGGAACTTGCTAAAAAACAACTATGAAGTACATACAAAAGAAAATCATAAGGTTTTCTTATTGCCATCTATGCCTCATTTAAGAGGTATGGGAATTAATTAAAACTTTCCCATCCTTTAGCTGCTATGTAAGTGCTTGGGATATCAGAAGAGAGAGAATAGGACCCCTTTTATTGACATTGTTGATTTAGATCTAGCTCTGTGTGGATCTTTTTATTTATTTATTTATTTATTTATTTATTTTGCTTAGAGGAAAGTAATTAAAAGGTTTTGTCTTTGAAACAAATAATTATTTTGCAACCACAAGATTGCAAAGTAAATACAGACACTATTACATTAGCAAGAAGATATTTTACCTCCTCCTGTTCCATATCTACAGAACTGTGGGCTGTATTCTTTTAAAACCAGAAGTCTTGTAATTGGCACCAAAGAGTGCCCCGAAAAAACACACTTGGATGTATGTGCATCACATGCATGTACTTGAAATGATTATGAAAATGGTAAGAATATGTTCACATGTACTAATTAGGTGTCCAGCTACTTCTGAACAAAATTACCTGGTTTAAGCATGCAATTGCAATAAATGTGTTTAAGAATGCTTTTGTAGAGCTCATATTTCTCATGAAATTGTATAATCTCTATTTTCAAGACAGAAGATTAGCATCTACCATGTGGTAAAGAAGGCCTTAACTGGGTGTATGGTATGATTTCATCATTCTGCAGCGATACTTTGAAGCTAAATATAGAAATTGGAAATCTCA
Source organism: Egretta garzetta (assembly GCF_000687185.1). Lineage (NCBI taxonomy): Eukaryota > Metazoa > Chordata > Aves > Pelecaniformes > Ardeidae > Egretta > Egretta garzetta. The sequence goes on from NW_009260493.1 coordinate 4,258,816, forward strand.
TATGCTCCTGGTGCTTCCCAGGCAGGCCCTGGCTGTGGAATGTTCTGTTGTTCTCTGGCTTGGTCTGTTCTTGTTTTACTCTTACTCACGGGGAGAAAGCCAACCTGGGGCTGAACACCTGATGGCAAAATGTTACTGCCAAATCGCTCATGATTAGATCTTAAACATGAATAAACGCTACATAATGTGGGCAAACAGGGTTAAGTGCCATCCTCTAAGACTGTTCCTTTACCATCATCATGAATAGCTCTGTATACTAATGCCTACCATATTTCAGCTGGTAGAAAACAATGGCAGGGTATAGCCTGGAAAAAACTTCTCTGGAGTATAAAATCATGCTCTCTCCTCCAAAATGCCAATGTCTAATTTTGAATGAATGCTTGTCATTGAACTGGACTTGTATTTGCTTATAGCCATCAGGCCAGGCTGCGACCACTGAGATCAATTAAGTAAACGTGTCACAAAACACATCTTTTGCAAAATTTTTCAAGATCTTATAGGGAAAAAAAAGGAGAAGCACAATCTAAGGAAGGCAAACATACCTTAATGCATCCCATATGCAAGCTCTGTTGAATTATGGTTACTATGTTTGCATGTAGTAAAATATTTCTGTATGTGATTTGTTTTAAGCACAGAGTAATTACAGTGCATTCACTAGCGGCTCTTATAGGCTCAGAGTTATGCAGTTGTTTGTGGCCCAAAGTAACTCTTAGGACTTCTGTACAGCTACAGACTTACTAAACTGATGCTTAATTAAATTGTGGTGAATGTTTGGAACATTCTGAATGGTTAAAAAAGAAAATGCATATGTCTATAGTAATATAAAACAAATGTACTGCATTAAGTACTTTGCCTTTGCCCTGTCTGGGCTTGGTCTCTGAATTTTTTTTCTCTGTACTTCATTATTCATTAAGTTTACAATGTGCTTTAGTAATACAGCTTTGGTTTTGTTTCCCAGAGCCAGATCAGACCCTAGGCTTGGCTCTAGCTTGGCTCTGACTTGAAAGTATTTGGCTTGCCCAGGCATATATATAAAATAAGCAGCCAAAAAGGAGATGTTCCCAGATTTTTTACTCTGAGCATCAAAGAGAGAAAAACCATTTCCTATGTAGATGAAATAGCAAAGTAACAGTAACACCAGTAGTTGCTGCAGTTCACTTTTTCACTGCCAGTGCACAGAAAGCTAGGTTGATGGAGGCTGCTCTGGTATAGCTTAAAATACTAGAGCCGTTTTCAAAAACTTGAGAGAGAGAAAGAACATATTTACTGAGGACTCAATAATTAAGCTCACGATAATACTGATGAAAGACTTGCCACACTGAACTGCTTTTTGCTGCTAGGAGATGCTTCCTGATACAGATCCTAAATTTCTCTCTGCTCCACTCCATCCCCTTATGGCTACATGTGCACCATATCAGTTGTATGTGATTTCAAACATTGTCTTTCTTGTTTCTTTAGCTTTGCCTAGCTCTTTCTGAGACAGCAATATGCATTTTCAGAAACAGGACTGTTATCTTCCTGTGCTTGATATGACAGGCCTGAGCATATACTGTGTCATCTTTGCTACCACAGTCCATGAAAAGCTCATCACTCTTCTTCATTTTGCATTTACTCCTCAGGTTTTTCAGTTTCATCTTCTGACTTAACTGCCTTCCAAATATTCATTTTCCATTGAACAGAGCTATTACCCTACAGAGACTTAAGCAGCGGTGGTCAGCCTTGTGTGCACTCTGCACGCACAAGCTTAATTGATTGCACTGGAAATTCTGGTTACAGAGAACTTGTTGAATTTGATCCCTGGCATGCTATTCAGAGTTTTAACCTTTTTTCATGTTCTTCCCATACTTCTAATCTCTCTAGGCCCTTCTGAATTTCTAACACAGACCCATTGAAGCAAATACTTCATTATGCTGCTAGGGGAGTATCAGAATCTGTCCTTTGGAAAAAAGTCTTTAGTAAGAACACCACATCCAAACAATTTTTGCCATTTTGCCTAGCATTTTAGGTTGAAACTGAACCAAACCAAAACCCACAGCATTATTCTCTTTCCACGAAAGCTCAATAAATCTTTTAGCACAGTAAATATGCTTCAACTGTAACAGATAAAATCCACACAGCATAACATTAAGTACTTTTTCCATAAAGGGAAGATATTTTGCTGACCCTGGGAAAATCTATATTTTATCTCAATATTTGTGTGGCATAACACACGTTCCTCCAATGACATTCTTGGGTTTGTTTTTTGTTATGTTTTTTGGGGGGAAAATTTATTTTTTATCCCAATATGTTTGTGGTATAAGACATGCCTCTCCAATGACCTTCTTGGTGTTTTTTTTGTTATGCTTTTAGTTGTTCTTTATTAGCAGGTAGGGCAAACGGAGGTGGAGATTCTTACGTAGTTTGGTACATACGCAAATTTCAGCTCTGAGCTGAAATCCTTTTAAATGTCAGCTATATAATTCTGTAATTTATAACCATTTGATTACAATTTAAAGCATGTTTCAGAAGGATTAATTTTGTTGGAAAAGTAAAATATTCAAAACTTCAGTAAAGGAAGCAAAAATAAACTGACTACAACAGCTGCTGGGTTTTCCTTAAAGAACTAAAGAATATCCCATATATCTGTGCTATCTCTCCACACTGAAACAAGACTGAATTCTGCTTTATGACCTTCTCATGCCTTAATAAAATAGTTATGAGCTTTACAGATTCCCTACAGGAATAAATTAAGGAAAGAGGCTTCCTATATTTGTTATAATCAGTGAAAGGAAATGTTGAAGGTCATACAGCATCTATCTCCACAGGGATCACCACAGATTGTTAGTTAGGAATAGTACTATTTATAATAAAGTGCATTTTACTGAAAAGACCTTGAAACTAATTAATTTAACTAGATATTCAGCCCATGTGTAGTTGGCATCATTATTCCACAGAAGGGGAAACGAATGATGGTTTAGTATCAAGGAAAGATCCAGAGAGCTTGGATCTGAGTTACCTAGTCAAATCACTGGACACAATATGTCCCAGAAGAGCAGCAGCTCAAATAGCATTTGTTCACAAAACAGAAATTCAGCTTACCTTGCAATGAATTGAAAATGGAGAAAAGGTACAGGAAAGGAAGAGTTAAGGGACCCCAGGCAAAAAAGGCAAAGCCCCAAGTCATGCCGAGGAGGAAGGTCAGGCTGACCACGCTACGGAGGTTCCTCAGGATCTCTTCCTTCAGGCTCCGATTAGTTCTTTTCCCATTCCTCCCACAGATCTGCACCATCACCACAATAAACATGGCAATGTTCATCAGAAACATGATTCCAAAGTAGCCGGCACAAGTCACATAGAAGACGACTTCATTCTTGATCCAGCAGCTGCAAAAAAATACAAAAATACTATCATTTTTAGATAAAGCAAACTATCCTCCAACTATTTATATGACTACAAGGAAAACCAGTCTATGTCTGATTCGACTGATGCAGAGCTATACTTTCACATGAAACCTTTTTCTATTTTCTGCCTGTAAATAGGATGAAGCCCAGTGGCATCTTAAGTGTGACTATGGTGCATAGCAGTGTCATGTCAGAAATCTGAAGGTTGTACCACAGTTTAGTTAAAACTACTTAAAAAGGAAATCTGACTTCGGATACAAGCTGTGGGAACTGCAATCCCATCTCGGAAGGTTTAGACTCAGTATGAGTAGCTTCACCACTTTCATCTGTGCGAAGCATAGGACGCTTTAGTAACAGAATGGGTAAACTTGGATCTTCAGTGCCAAAATCTCAAGCTTCTGCCACTTGGGCTAAAGGAGAACTCATACAGCTCTGGAGAAGCAGCAGGACTGTTAGTCCTTTGAGGTAGCCATTTGACAGTCAGCCATGTGAGAGCTCTAGCTTATTCCTCTAGCAGCAGATGGCCAGAATGCTTAACATGATACTTTAATAAAAATACAGAATGACATTTTTATTTATCATGATGAAGATTTGCCAGGCAAGGAACAGAAAATGAAGTAACAAACAGCCACATAAAAAATTTGGCATTTCAAGATTACTGTCTGGACATCAAGAGAGAACAACATAGAAAGCTAATGAACTACATTGACAAAAGGCTGGTTTGTTTACAAAAGGGGCTATTTTTGTATTACTTCTTTCTTTGCTCTTACCTTGAAGATATATCTTTCATTTAACACAAACCAAAAAAAAAAGGTATTTTTATTTTATTTTTATGACAAAACTGACGAATTATTCTTTTACCAGAGGAGTTTTTGTACCTGGCATTGGGTAATGCAGATTTCCCTCCAATTTTTCTTAGAGCCTTCTTCACACTTCAGATTCAAATAATTCAGAAGATGATTTTGCCCACACTGCTTATTTAATGCATCTCTGACTTTTCCAAAGTAATCAGACCAATGGTATTTTTTATTTTTGCAGACTGTAAATGCTTAATTGTAAGAGATTAAAAGAAATACTCACAAGTCGTCTCCTCCTTGCCCATTAGCATCTTTGCCATATAACTCTTTTCCATAAATATGAATTGCATTTGTATTAGCACTTGCTAAAACAATTGCTATCACCAGAGCTGGCAAACCTGTAACACAAAAAACCTTGTCGTTTGCTTTCCAATCTCTTAAACCTTCAAAATCACCAGGCAAAGCTGAATTATTGATGTCTCCATCCTATGGCTTTAGTACAGAGTAACCTGAGGTAGTTCTATGTCAGAAAACTGCACAGAGAAGTAGAAGGAAACAATTTTCCAAACAGTACAAATGTAAGAAACTTTCCAAGTACTTAATGGGCATTAATGAATAAGCCTCATAAAGTAGAATAATCTTCCTCAATTACACAAAGTTAAATTTGCAATTGCATACAGGCTCTCATAATAAAGTGAGAAGATTAACAAACTATTAGAAAAATGAGATCTAATGGAGAGACGGTACTGGATTTTTTTTTTTGAGGGTTTTTTTTTTCAGAGATGCTACTGTTGCTTGATTAGGCTGGGGAACTGGGGAACTTGAACCTGTAATTTCTCCACTGCTTCTCTCAACTGTTAATGTCTTTTTTGTTATAGTATTATATATGCTTTCCTTAAATGTGTCCAAAAATTGAAGTAAACTATATGTTTTTAATAATAAGGTAAAGGGAACATTTGGGGAAAATAACAGACAGCTACGTGGAATAGAACTCTGTGCAGAGAGGTACACCTCATACAAAAGAAACGTTATGTTTCCTGACATGCCTTATTTACATGTCTTATCCTTGCTGTGACAAAACAGATTCAAAGGGGAAGAGGTTAATTTGCTTTTCCGACCACTCAGTCCTTGTCATCTGCTGAGGTTGCCAAAGAGGATGCTAGTTGCCAATGGAAAGACATCAATTATCAGCTGGACTGAGGTCAGTGCTCTAGCCATGAGGTTAATGGGTTTGTATTGTGTTGTATTATTTCAAACACAATATGTGCATTCAGGCAGAAGGCACAGATTCCTGATATAGAAAAAACTGAAGAATAAAAGCCTTACTGCCCAAGCCTTGCAGTTATTTTTCAGTATTACATTTTCCATTTCAAGTCCTGCAGTGTACACTGCTTAGGGCAGGCAGGATCTCTCTGTGGTTTAAACACTGTGCTGAAGCTCAGGAAATTTTGGTTGTTTCTGATTCTGCCATAGCCTTTGTACTTGTTGGCAAGAAACACTAAGCTGGATTGAAAGCTTTTTGAAAGTCAATGCAAAGATCCCCATAGGCTTTGTAATAATTGCAAGAGTTTCTGAATTCATCGTGTGCCACGGTTCTCCACATCTAATACGACACTAACATTTCCCCTCTCCTGTTCCGGCCTTTCTGGAAAGTAAGACCAGATTACCTGGTCTCTCCACTCTCCCTTGGGCTGTGAGCTGCTCCGGGTGGAGAGTGCCAGTGATGGTGTATTTGCACAGAATTACATGTGGGAACTCAGCGACAGAGAGGGCTGGCTGCACGCCAGCACTGCCACGGGGCAAGGGGAAGGAATCGCCACGCTGATTTTGATTCTGCTCTGCATTTGTGACAGAGAACTTTTATCTAGCATAATTTCAAAAGACATGCTATGTAAATACTGAACTCACCCCAGCCAATGATGCAAAACTTCAGTATGTATCGCCGTATATAGGTGTTGAAGACTTTCACTAAAGCAATGTACATATGAACGGCTTCTAGTCCCATCCATGTAAAGGTGGCCAGAAGAAAAAAGTGCAAAAGTGCAGCTACAGCTATGCAGAGGCCATCTATGTCAAATGATGCAATCCAACCATCAAGCAGGAAGATCAGGTTAAGAAAGAGCAGGGCTGTGCTCAAATTCATCAGGATTTTGGATGGATAATCTCTTCGCAACTTCCTAATGAGAGAAATACAGGTGCATATGATTCACTGGCTTCAATCACCCAAGCCACTTCCAGCAGCTGAGTTTACCAGTTTACAAAGTAAATAAAAGCACAGGGATCTGCTCTTAGCCATCAGCTTTTGTGGTGATAAGGCATAGTGGTGTGTACTTCTGTGTGATATTGCTGAAGGCTTCTGTGGAATGTGATGGGGGAAAGCCAGCATTTCTTTGGGCCCTTAATGAGCTAATTAACTGTCACAGTACTTTAGCAACTGATTTATTATTAAAAGCCTTCCAAATGAAATGTAATACAATGTGGTTTGTACTTCAATGAAAATTGAAGAACATGAAAAGAAAACTTTCAAAACAGAGCTGGCCAGAAGCTCATCTCTGATCATTTTATATGTTAATCTTTGCCTAATTTTTGGAATATGTTGTCCAGTGCTTGCTGTTGTTTTATGTTTTGGGGTTTTTTGGGGGGCAGGGGGAACATTGTTGGTTTTTTTTAATAGGATCTTAGGAAGACTGAAGTCAATTTTCTTTTTTAACTGATACACATGAACCGAGGGGCAAACCAACAACTTCTGCCATCTTGGAGCAGAACCGTATAGTATAGGTAATGCAATAGGAATGCAGTCTTTAGAGATATTTAGAACTTGAAAACCCCCTTTCCCCTGCCATCATATATGGGAACATTCTTTTTGATATTTTTCACAGAACTAATACTTACTCAAATGCAATATATGTGAGAAGAGTTGCAGCTGAAAATATAGCAGATATCCCACAACCTATGTAAGTGATAAAGGTGAGGACCTTGGTATTCTGTGAGTCTATTTGCGTAACGATTCTCTGAAGGTCCTACATGAGCGAGGAGAAAGAGGCATCATTTATAGCAAACACCATTCCCATGAGCACAACACTTTCTTGGTAATCAGTGAAGTAAAACTCAAAAGCACTTTGGCAATACCACTATAACCCTGACATTAGGGTTCATGTTTACTGAGTATCCTTAGTCTATAGTCATACCACATCTCACTTCCTTCCCATAGCTCTTGAAAACATTGTGCTTTAAGTACCATAACTGCTGGGATCAGCAGATAGAGCCGGATACTGATCCCTATAATTCAGTACCAGGATTTCAAAATGTTGGAAAAATCTCTCCTTTTCAAAATTTTTAGTTCTGTTGCTTGTAGACAACTCTCTTAAGAGGATGTAAGATTTAAGAAAATGTAATTTAAAAGTATCCATACTGACATGTGTACCATTCTGGGGAGTTTTTGACAGCACTTCTTGCTATTTAAATTTCGTAAGAGTCAATGTAGCTAATCATCTATGGGTGAAACCAAGGGCAAGGTATTGCTTTTTGGTTTTATGGTCTGTTTTGACATGCAAACTACAGTTATAAATAGAATTGGTCAGAAAAATAGTGACAAAGACAACATTTAAAAAAAACCTGGAAATGAAGCAGGAACATTCTGAGGATTTTTTTTCCAGTTTTCTGTCCAACTGTAATTGCCACATAGTACCGTCTGAGAATAAATGCCAGTGTTATTTCCTTTTTTAAGGACAAGAAAAAATGAGAATGTTTGGATCTATATCACTATGGAGTAAATGTGCGCAAATACTAACGTATAATGGTGTCCATTCTACAGTCAGTGTAACTGTTGTCCCTAGAAAAACTATCTAGCAAAAAGAAACCAACCAAATGCTACAAAACTTGCCATTCTTCATAGGAAAAGGAAGGAGCTGTATGCGGTTTTTTACATCCTGTCCCAGCCTTATATGACAGTTTATATATATAAGGAGAGTGTTATTTGAAAATAATTGAATAGCTAAATTAAAGTCAAAAAAGATGATTCAAATGGAAAAGCAATAAAAAGGGTCAAAACTGTGTAAAAATCTATTGGAACACAGCCCAAATTCAAAGAACTTCTGCCTTATTTCCTACTGCCACAAAAGCGTTTGGGGAAGAGAAAGGGACTCATTGAATATATCCTAAAGAAAGCCCTTTTTTTCTCCCTTCGAGGATGAAAAGTGAAACAAGACCACAATTTAGCTTGCAAAAAGACAAAAAGCTTGTGGCTTTTTCATATCTACATCTGAGCATGACGTGAAGAGAGCAGCTCTATTAAGAAGGCTCTGGAAGGCCAAAGCTGAAAAAGTGAGTGCATGCGGCTCCTTTGTGTGGTTTAGTCCTATGTGTCGTTGCAACAATTTAAATCAAAACCCAAGTACTTCCACGGCATTGCTGTGATCAGGAGCAAACATCTTCAGGTATGTTTTAGAGGCCAAAGAATGTTAAATTCAGATGGAAAGAAATGTTTCAGCCCATTACTGGGCGTAAAAAAATCACCAAAAGTTAGGAAAAGATAGCAGTATTCCATCTTCTTCATGTTGGTCTTTTTTACCCTCTCAAAAACACTTCACACCTGCAAATTGCTGGAGGCACCTGAATGCTAGAAGAATTGTACTACCGAGGCTGAAGAGCTCTACATGGCTCCCTCTTTCATCTCCCTGGTAGGCTATGCTCTACCTATCTCAGCCACCCAGACTGGAGACTTTGCTTGAGGCTCTGATAGAGTACAAGTTACACGGTTTATACCAGACCTCAATGGGCAGACTTTTTCCAAGAGAAGGCCTGTACTGCAAGGCATCCCCAAAGCTGATTAAAGCCATTTATAAGAAAACAGTAAATATGGCTTTACACATTTCACAAAAGAAGGTATTGCTTTATACTTTTTGACATCAGATAAATGTAACTCTTGCAAGATTTGCAACCTTAATTTGCAAGGGGCAATTTAGTCCCTTGAATCTTGGGACAAAAGGGAATTATTGTGCTCCTTGACTTCTCATTCTCATTAGCAGTTTTACAGACTGTAGGACATTTTTTCTTTCTCTGATTATAATCAGTGTCTCTGGTTTTGTTCTGAAAACAGCACCTCAACTTTTTCTCCTACATTTTTTTTTTTTTTCTGCAAACAACTTCCCACTTTCCTGATCTTGAAATTTCAAATCTACCTAGACTTGTTTCTCATTCACTTCCCTCTTGTTACACCCTCCTGTCTCAACTGCAGGTAATTTCTATCAGATTATACTGTTAAGGGAAGTGACAGAGACTCCCTGCACCGCAGGACTCATTGAGATCAATTTTTTTCTGTTTCACTTGTGGAAGTGTTAAGTATTGGGCCTTGGTTTTAAGTCCCTGACTTTCTTTTTTGCCCAGCCATATCCTGACTTTGAAGCTGGATGTTATAGTATGCTATTTGTATTTTGGTGTCCCTCAGAAGTCTCAATCCAAGGCCTTTTGTGGCACAGTATTTTCAAAATTTAGCATACTCTTATGGGCACATTTTACTTTTTATTCTATAATATTTAGCCACTTGTAAAGAATGTAATAATAATGTACTTTCATTACTAACTTTATTCACTGCCTCATTCCTGAATCCTTATCACTAGCTATTTTGTTATGAAAAGATAACTTTATGACAGTAAGGACGAGAATGATGTTTTATCAAAAATCACATGGAAAAGGAACAACCACATGACAAAAATAAGAGTTTTCTTGACCCAAGACAAAAACTGCATTGCAGTTCCTAGGAAAGTCTTAGTGCACAGTGAGTTTGCCTACCATTAGGACCCCAAAGTGCGTGAGGTGGTTGCACAAGCAAATGGTCTCATTTTCATTGGACTCTGCGTCCACATGGCAGCCTGCAGGGTTCCAGCCACCATTGCCACCTGTGGAAATGAAAGAGGAGAAACCATACTTTCCAAGAAACTCATGTCATCCCCTCTTTTAAGGGATTTCTCACGTCATCTTGTGCAAATGCAGAAATACTTTCTCAAATTCAATGAGCGAACATTAAAAACAATCAGGAAAGAAGCAAGTGTCAGATTTCCTAGTTTCTGCAGAGAATCACACCAAATGAGCATCCCAGTAATGGACTACTGAGCAGAAGCAATAGATGGAGATCTATAATAAAGGTAGGGAGCTTTTTGGTTAATGAGGGATAAATAAGACCTACTATGTGGATTACACATTAAGACACACCTTAGTTTTACCCAACAAAAAAATGGTTTTAGAACTCCCTTTTACCACACTGATGTGATGTCTACACCTGCCTCCCTCCTACTCGTATATCCCTAGGCACATGAAAGCATCTGGCATGGGAGCAGAGGGCCCCGCCTTTCCTCTCTGCAGCATGCAATGCAGAAAGTCAGAGTGGACTTCAGAAAAAACATGAAGTAAACTATTCCCTACCTACCCCACCTGAAAAGGCCATTCTGAAAAATAAGTTAACAGATTTTATTTAAAAAAAAAAAAATTAAAAAGTCAAATTTGTATTTCTGATTACTTTTCCTTTCATTTTTTCCTGCTAAAATCTGAACTAATTTTGTGAAATAGTTCATATTCTCTGAACTGTTAAAGACGCTTCTTCACAACTCCGGGCAAAATCCAGCAAATTATCTGACTGGCCCTATAATTTTACCTCAAATTCAAGACAGAATCTCTCAAAAGACTGTGAAGATGTTCCAAACCCACTTAAAACTCTCCCTGACTTGAGCAGCCATTGAGAATAGTTTCCTCCCTGTGTGTTTCTCCTTTGATGTGCTTCTTATGTTTAGCTTCCTAACTAGATCCTTTTTTTTTTTTGCTCTTTTTTATCCTTCTGCATTCTTCTCAGTTCTTCTGTCTGAATTGCTTCCTTTTAGCTACAACTTTGGATGGTAGATTTTATTTCTAGTAAGACTGTCTGTACTAAACCCCTCCACCTCAAATCCTACTGCTAAGGACAGTTACTACTTTGCTTTATCTCTGTTTCTGTGGTAAGGAGACGTAACATCGCAGTAGTGATCTCTAAAACAGAAGGATCTTGGAAGTCATCCCAGAGAACGGCTTTGTCTGCGCAAAGGGTGGAGAGCTTGAGTTTAACATCACACACAGGTTAGGCAGTAGCAATGAAAATGAGCTAAAATGATCCCTTGTTAACATGTGTCTCTATATGGGACCTCATTGTGCAACCTGTCATCTTTTTACAAGGTGCATGTTGAGGCTCGGTCTAAATGAAGTTTGTGTAGTGTATTTGCTAACCTTCCATGGAAGGAAAAACAGCTTAAGATTTGTAACAGGCACAATCTCACAATTAAATAACCCAACATTTTTTAAATAGCCAGTTAAAAGTATGGCTAAGAATCATACATGTGTCTGATTAGAATTACTATTTAATTTGCAAATGCAGACAGATCAGTGAAAAACTGCTGTCAGATACAGAAAAGTAGAGAAACTTTATTTACAAATTTAAAATGTTCATCAAATTTACATACAAAACTTCTGGTAAGAATATTTAACATCTGATGTTACAAGTGACCTTAATAACTAGAAATGATACAGTAGAAAGATTTCACCTCATTCTGCAAGCACTGATTAAGAAGCAAAAAGAGCCAAGACTGTGATTGATTTTAAAACTTAGACACCTTTATTCCCCTCATAAAAGAAATGACAGTATTTTTAAACTTACCATTTTTATTCATATCCCAGAAGACACAGGTAGGCTTAGGATCTTCCTAAAACCACATTAAAAGTAGACCTCTTCAGACCTCTTTATACCTCTTCAGACACAAATCTCATCAACATATACATTTACAACAGATGTTTTACTGCATATCTTTTGACTTAGTAAGCAGAAGAATAAGCATTATTTGGATTGCTGAATTTTTGTCTAGTGTCAATTTAGTCCATTGCCAGAAAGGCAGAACTGTCCAGATTATAAAATCTAGAGCACTGTTCCTCTGCACTGCTTCTTTTCCACATCCTCAGAATAATGAAGTTTTATTGTCTCACTAAAGTTATCCATGGGTCTTTACAGAGCCATTTTGTGTGACTTTAAAATAATCGTTATAATGAAATGTAAGGTAAAGTTAATTGAATTGTGAAAATTATGAACCATGGTCTCACTGCATAAACGATTTACTCAGGTATTTCATTTCAACATCTTCTTTCTTAACTTCCCTAGTGCTATTGTCTTTTTTGGAGTAGCTACTAACAACATGTCTGAGAACAGAGTCCAGCTCACACGTTTTTTAACTGAAAGAGTATGTGCCAGAAGGTTGCATTTGGCCTCTGTTTCCCAAAATGAATTGTAGTCATCATTTTAACAATGTGGTTCTGCCCATTCCTTCTTTGCTGAAAAACACATAACAGAATAACGGGGAACTACTAACAAAGCAATTCACGTTTGATCAAAGAATTTAAGTAATTCTAAAGTTCCAGTGAAATAAAAAGTGTCCCTGGTCACAAACATGGTCATGAACAGAGGTTTTGCCTACAGTTATTGGCACAGAAATTGCCTCTGAGTGTCAGAATCTTAATAATCTAGCATTAATAAATGCTAGATCATGAATGGAGTAGGAATGTGTGAGGATGGGAGAGGGTACTTGTTTTTATTTTTTGCTTACTCGCTTCTGTTCTAGAGTTTTCGTTTCCATTTGAGTTTATGTTCTTACTCAAAATCCATTCAAATCAATTAGGCTATATGCTCAGCCTTTACTATATATAATATGCATTTCTGTTCCTCTGAATAATCAGTCTTGTCTTACCTGAATTTTGGTATGCTTAATTGTAACCTTCACATAATCCTGAAGATCCTGAATGGTTATGTTTCCAATACTGCATGCCACCACAAAACTGGTCAAATTGGCAGGATTTTCTGCATCCTTCGAATATTCAGAAAAATACAATAAATGCTTACACAGCACATTACACAAAAGCCAGAGTACACAGTTTCATTTTTGCAGCATGCCAGAATAAATAAGTTGTCAGCATTTCTACACTTTTGATCACGCAACATAGCATTATCTTTATAAAATCAAATTATGGGTTTGCCTCATGGAAATTTCCCTATTTTCCTTCTGGGCATAAACATATATAGGCACAATTATAGAGAGAGGTTAGAAGGCATAAATTCCCCTTTTAATCATTATGTCTGATGCCAACAAAATTATACCTCAAACAATGTAGCAGCTAACAACCCATGATATGATTAGCTCATTTCCCTAAACAAGAATGTACTAGGTTTCTTATCTTATTGCCAATGCTATCCTTTTTAGTAGATGAAAATTTTTTTGGAGAATAACCTGTTTTCTGTGTCTAGTTGCTAAATCATCCTCCATCTTACAATGAATGACTAAGTAGTAGTAAACAAATTCAAAGCAATGTTACATGCTGTAGGAGATCATATGGTCTGCAAGGTCTTATTTGATGGGAATTTAAATAGAAGACTGATGTTATCACTGAGCAATGCCATTTCTAACCTGCAGTCAAAAAGTACCAGGTTGAGAATTTTCCAAACGAGACATTTTCCTTGGAAACTGATGATTTATTTAAATGTAAGTGCTTTGGAAATACTATTTTCTTTTGATGAGCTTCCATTGAAACCTGCATAGATACATGCCTGGTTGGCTTTATGGGAAGTTGGGAAGCTTGGTCACTGCCTGTGGCAGATCTTGGGTCAAATTCAGTCTATTGCCACTCACATGCCCTCCAAAAATCTGGGTTGCCAAACTCCTGAACCCCGCTGATTCCTTCAGTCTAGGGGTTTTGTTAGCCTGACAAGATGTCAGGTATCAGCTCAGCACTGGGCTCATGAGATCCCACCACTCATGAAAGACAAAATATCTTCAGTTAAGTGGACACTATCCTGAGAAGAGTATTTTATTTCTTAAGAACCACATCCAGGAGTTTTCAAACACAGTATTTCAGATTATACTGGAGCTTTGTGACATAGTTTCCTAAAAACTTAAAAATTTCAGAGGAATGAAAATGCGGTTTTATAGACAGTTCTTGATCATTCACACAAGAGAAAGCCTCTTGGCTATCACCTGAATTGCAACATCTGACAAAGTCTATGAATACAGATAGCTGCTTATTTAGCTATAAGGCTGTGCTCAGCTAAAGTTAGGGTAAGCTTTTAGCCAATAAAATATACAGAGGTACAAAGTAAAGCAACAGCAAGGCTAGTGTCAATGACAGAGATCTGGTCTAGTCTAGACAATCATTACAATTCATATATTTATCACATTTGCACATCATTTTCATGGCCTCAGAACTCATGAGGATGATTCTTCCAACCTAACTTTAGACATGTAAAAAGATGTCTAGAACTGAAGTAGCCATTCTAGGGCTTCTTAACACAGTCAATGAAAGGAAACTGGCACATCCAGGGCATAATCCATCTTAGCTACGCTATACACCTAAGTCGAATACAGGTTGCCTAAAAATAAGAGTCTCTAAGGTATCCTGCCCAGTCTCCAGCCGCTACTGCAGATGTCACATTTCTTACAGGTTCATCATTGCATCTGTTGGCCAGTAGTGCCTTTGTACCTTGGGGTGTCTCAGATTGCACTATGCCCCTCCTTCTGGGGAGCTGATGCCTGCTGCTGCACAAGGATGAGATGTATCACACCTCAACAGAGTCCATTCTTTTCCATTGACTGGCTTTGAAGGCAACTTATGGACAACAGTTCAGGCATAGGTATGTACATTGAAGACACCTGCCTTTGGTGAAATTAATCCCACCCTGAAGAGCTTACATCAATTTATCACATAGTCTTCTAAGTAATGTAACTATCAGATTTTAATGAACGACAAGATAAAGCTTACTATCATTCGCTCAGTTGCAATAAAAAAAAAAACCCTCCAGTGCTATAAACTATGATGTTTCACTGTTATGTCGAATGCTTATAAGAAATGCAACTAATAGCATTGGGATTTTTTTAATTGCAATTAAAATAAATACATTTATGAAATGCATTAATATTAATGCATATGATTATTGGGTTGAGACTGCATGTGGATCAATTTATTTTTAGGCTTTATTTTCAGCCTTTATGTTTTTTGAACTTACTTTATTTTTAAACTTACTAAAATGTGAATTTGACACATTTTTAATTGTTTTGAACATGCCATCCATAAATAGTTTGAAAAACACAAAAAATGGAAGGAATTTTAGCTGCAAATTTAGATGCAAATTTTCCTGGGTTTTGCTTTTCAATGACTTATTAAGTATCCCTTAGAAGCACATTCTAGCACCGTTAAAGGACACATTCTGACTTTATATGATTTTACACCATTATGACAAGCCTACATGTGTATTCTTCTGGATTCTTTATTAAATATATCCATCCTGTTTTTCTCAAAAGCGGGCTTAAAATTAATACTATTTTAAATAGTTAAAGATACTTCAGGGTGTATTTCAGAAGGTAACTGAGGGTCACGGGTATTTTCTTGCCTAGATTATCTGAAGAATCTGGATACACTGCCAATAAAAACGATAATATAGGGACAATACAATACTACAGAGTTCTGCGGATGCACAAAAGCCAAAGGTCACTTGAAATACTAATGGGAAAACAAACTCAAGCCTTCTGAGGCTTGGTCTACAGTTCACTATGAAACAATGTTTCCTTCTTAATTAACTTTTTTTTTTATTTTTTTTTCCAAAATAGGTATGGTTTCGGTTGTTTTTTCCAAGCTGCGAACTCTTCCTAATTTTTTTGGCATCTACCATGCAGGAACTATTTATAATTACTATATGATGGGACCCAAAGGAGAAAAAAATCAAATCTACCTGAGCCCATTTAGTTTTCAGGTGCAAGTATTGTTATCCTTATTCCATATAAAAATACAGTGTGCTTATGAGAACACATATATGAAAAGAAGAATAGTATGTATAGAAACAAATGTTCTCTGGCTGATGACCATCAGCCCAGAGTTTCAAACTGCATATACGTAGTCAGCTGGATATGAATGCCAACCAGCTCTTTTAAGGAAAAGAAAGAGTACTTGGCAGTGTTATAGGCCCCATTCCCTTCTGATAGAAAAGAACCTGGCTCCATTGAACATCAAGGACCTATATTAATGCATTTTAACAGAAGTTATGCACTTCAAGAGGCCTTGCTATTTTACTCTGATTATAAGCAGCTGGGATCCAGCTTTCCACAGATTACCCTGAGAAAAAGCTTATTTCACAGGTGACAGGAATTTGCAGTCACATCACTGACTTTATTTCAACTCGGGCACTCTGAACATAACACTGTCTCTAGTGCCTACATCTGCTACCCTCTTCTCATTCCTACAACTCATGAGATGCTGTGAAATGATTATATTACAGGAAACTTTAGCTGCTGCCTTTGGCTCACCCTAACTGAAATGACTTAAAACACATTGAAGTTTACCTGAAAAAGACCATTTTTATTGAAGAAAGTAAATTGAGCCCTGGATATAACTTCAAACTCATCTTGACTTAAGTTCTTCAGTAAACTTGGTGGCAGAACAACAGAAGCAAAAGCATTTGTCTGATCCTTGTCAAAATCTATCTGTTAAATAAAGAGAAGAAGATGTTAAAACAAAACCCAAATCTTCCACTGTACACAACCGTGTACCGTTACACAAAGATACCTAAACATGGGACTAGAACCAGTAAACACTAACATGACCTGTACCCTATGGAAGTGTTGATGCAATAAATAAATTTAAAAAAAAGGCTTAGGAGGTTTTCCCATGCTTCCAGCATGAGATCAGCCTTCAGCTACAAGAAGGTATTAGACAAAACAAGCAAACTCCTCCACTGCCATAATGCTGATTCAGAAATAATGAGATGGCAATAATGGCAATCATAATAATTTTCAGGAACTTTTAAGATACTTTTCCTCATACCAAACAATGTTGAGAACTGAAAAATATGCTCTGAATCCTTCTTTCTTGAGTTGTGTTATTTGGCTCAATCTCCACATCTGAATTAATTCTTTTATGAACTTTTCTAGTTTCTCTGTTACAGAAGGGAGATTTAAAAATAATGATTAGTGCCACCTCAATATTTCTTGTGTTATGTAGCACAAAAAAGACACTTTCTGCCATGATATAAGCTTAACCTATACTGGCAATGTGCAGACAGCTGAAAGCCCTCTATGGCACAGGGATGTAAGAAGTGAGCAGAAAATAAATGAGGATGCAAACTTGCATTTCATTAGCTACCAGGCAGCAATTCTGTGACTGCATGTTCTCCCACTGTGGCATACTCAAGGAGTGCCACCCTACCCATCGATGCAAGGGGAGCAAACCATCTCACAGTGGCTCTGTAGTAAAAGCATTCAAGAATTTTACTGTGAGATAAGGAAACTCACACTCCTGACTTCTCCAGAGGTAACTTGGCCATGTATTTATATCTCTTGTGATCAGTCGTATGATCCTAAAAGCACCATTAGCTCATAGAAAGTTGAAAGCCATAGGCTACTAATAATTTATTTAACTTCTAAATTTTCACTGATTTGCTGTGAATATTTGCTGGAAATTAGTAAGAAGTGGTTCATGGATATCTCTTGACAGGGCTAAAGGAAGTTGAATAAAAGGTTTTCAAAGGATAATTCTGTCACATTAAACAGAAAGCGTGTGTGTGATAAAGACGTCCCATTAGGTATTGTCTGCAAATAGAGTGGAAGAAGCTTCTATAAAGAAGTATGGACATAATACAGGAACAATTTAATAATATGAATCACCAAAAGCCATCTTAGCCAAAGGTTTGGCAAGAAACATAAAGACACAGGGGACTGTAATAGAATCTTTCCAAATTGC
The DNA here is from genome assembly GCF_000687185.1 of Egretta garzetta. Taxonomy (NCBI): domain Eukaryota; kingdom Metazoa; phylum Chordata; class Aves; order Pelecaniformes; family Ardeidae; genus Egretta; species Egretta garzetta. Next base: position 4,276,781 of record NW_009260493.1, read on the forward strand.
CATGGATACATTTACTTGATATCTACTTTAAGAAAAAAAAAAAAAGAAATAAAATCTGGAAACATTCTGACATACAGCTTGAAGAGTTTAATGCTCCCTGATGAGCCTGGGATAGATCATCACATCACTGGTGAAAAACCTGGGCTTTCACAAGGGAATCTCTCTCCAGCAGGGATAGCAAGTATCTTTCCTGATAGGCTTGGAAAATATAAACGGAGACCACAGCTGCTGCAGATTTTTCTGGTAGGAAGGATGCTAAGAATTCTCAATCAGCTGTTGGAAATGTAAAAGTCTGAGAACAAAGTCATGTTCCAATAGGAACATTATAAATAATTTGACGGAGTTTGGATTTTATGATTATTTAGACAGTGCTGTAATAAATGATTCCAGGGCAAGAAAATTCCTGGATGTCCTCAAGCCACAGATGGCAATTCTTATTATACATGCGAACATCCCAAACCTGACTTCAGAATTTTCCCTTTCCTCTTTCCATAAATACATGATGAAATCTGGAGGAGAAACGTTCCTTTGATAACAATCAAAGAACAATCAGCTATTGTGCTTCATTAATAAGAGAGCTAAACAAAAGTAGATTCACAATCACCAAAAATTTCTAATAAAACTGATTCAAAGAAATTTTAGCCAAAATCATCTATAAATATAAATATGTGCAAACTCAGTTACATTAAATCCATTTGTATCTCTTTAAACCAGCATTTGAGTTTTGATCCAAACTCTAATAACACATCATGCAGAAGGCCTTGCAGCCTGTTATATTACTACTTTCTATAGCACTGTCTTCATTACTGTTTTTTATTTTTACAGTACATAGCACTTTACAAAATGATGAGACATTTATTATGATTGTTGTCCCAGGAATTCATTTGGTTCCATAAGATGCTTACACTCTAGTGATTAGTCTTTAACCGTTTTCATATTGCCATGTTTTGTATGGATTCAGATTTGGTTCCTCTGGCCCAAACAATAGTAGTTTTTTTTTATTTTTCTGTCTAATCTTTTCTGTGTGTTTCTCCAAGTAAAGTTCACTATATCTCAATGGTTAGACTCCTAGAAAACTGATATTACATTACCTCTGTCATAGACTTCTTATAGAACTGTGAAAAACAAAAAAAAGCACTACATTCTTAAAAGCATTTAGGTGCCATAAGATGCAGACAGGCACATAGTGAAATTTAGAAAGTCTAAGCACCTCATTGCTATTGATTTCCACAGAACCTTCGGAATATCCCAGTAGGTACTCATGTGTATCTCAAATGCTATTTCATAGCTTTTAGATGTCTGAGCTTTTCTATTTATGAAAAAAGAAGAAACAATACTTTTGAGGTGATCATAAATATCTTAACTATACCAGATACTGTAGCACTTGGAGACCATTCTGCATTTTGAGTGATCTGTGTTTCTTTTATTTTTCATGTCTAGGCTGGCAAAGCTCCACATGAATGTCTTTAACCACCTTAGACATCCCAAATGGCACAAGCCTATCAACCTACTTGTGGATAACTGGATGATCAGCCTTAGGTCTTTGTTAGCAGTAGGTGTTGAAACCATACTGGAAGGTTGAAGACCTCTTGTATCTGCAGAAATCTACATGTAAATCCCTACATTTAGGTATCTTATTCTAAAGCTGAAATGCATCAATGGGGTTGTTAGCTAGTGTACAATGGATAATACAGAAGACTGTTAAAGATTATTTTCCCTTTTCATTAGCGGGAAAAAAAAAAACAAACCCAAACCTAAAAAGGATAAAGTCTGTTCTGGATTTGCAAGCAAATTACTTTTCATCAGTATGGAACATGTGAGTTTATCTGGGTTTCCTGTCATTCGAGGAAATGCTACATTAATCTGTTCGAGTGATTGCAGGAAAAAGGAAATAGAAAGTAGGGGGAGAATTGGGAGTTGTAAGTGGTTTTGTACAAACCACAGTAAACACACTGGGAACAACAGGCACATTTTATGTTCAAATCCAACCGCTTGTCCCGTACCTGGAAATCAGATGCATTATTCTGTGGACTGACACTGAAAGAACCACCTTTGAATGAAGTTGAGTTTACAGAAGACACTCCAAGTGCAAGGTTTCGTGTTGAAATACTCATGGATGGTCCAGTGAACTGGATCTTTAAAGCCAAGGCATCAATAGTTTTTAAAGCTCTAAAAAAAGAAATAAAATTATTCTAAAAACTGAATACAGAAAAAAAAATACTATGCTCTGTATGCTCTCCACATTTAAGTTGATCGTCTTATTATCGACTATGTTCCTATCACCCGTCTGTGACAAGAAGACTGTCAGGCTGTGAACTTATGCATCTCTGTTGAAAACAAAAGATTTTGATTGACAGAAACTATCTGACTACATATCACTAGTCCTGAAATAATTTTCCAGCAATACTTAGATCTATACTGTGTCATGTATCAGGAGACTTCCATCTAAATATTTTATCTTTGTTATGCACAGTAATTTTAAAACAGGAAGAAATATTTGTATATCTCATTTGGAAAATTCTTTTTGATGGAAATGAGAAAAGTTTGATTTTTGTACTCCAATTGCTTGTCTATATATGGAAGGATGAATCCTTCCAACCTTGCAGGTTGCTCTCAATAGCTTGTCTCAAATAAAGAAGTACTTACTCTGAAGATGATGCTGCCAATACACTGTCTGAACTTGTTAAAATATTGGAAAAAATTGTCACCACAGTAGAACCCAAGGATTCATCAATTTCTTCATCATTCACAATTTTTTTGAGCTTCTGCACAACATCATTTACTTTGTCTGAGGTTAGCTGCTGCCCTTCACCAGTGAGATTCAGAAGCTGATTGGCTATATCAGCTGCATTTTCTGAAAGTGTACATGTAAAATGAAGTAAAAAAAGAAAACAATGCATATCAGTCCCGAAGAAATTCAGAAATAGAAATTCTTATCCTCATTGTTGAAAGCTAGAGCATGTCCTGTCGTATTTGTAATGAACACAGGATTTTATCAAATTTATAATTTTATGAAAAAGTATATAGAACCTGCTGATTATTATACACTGTCCTCATTGGCTGTGTCTTTCTTTTCCTTAATTTGATTTTAGTTTGTAAGTCAGAACTATTAGTGAAAGGGCTGACTGAAAGAAAAAAAGGGGAGGTAAGAATTCAAAGGCATATTTTCTTTCTTCTTTTCTCCTTATGCTTTTATTTTCCCCACTGTGAAAAACAGTTTCACTGTTGAAGTGAAACAAATGCATCCAAAGTAATTATTACTGACAAAATATTCACTCTTTTAAGCACTGGGGAGAAAGTCTGACCCCTGTTCTTCACAGAAAGGGTTGTCAGACTCTGGAATGGGCTGCCCAGGGAGGTGGTTGAGTCCCCATCCCTGGAGGTATTTAAAAGAAGGATAGATGAGGTGCTTAGGGACATGGTTTAGTGGTGGGATGGCAGGGTTAGGTGAAAGGTTGGACTCGATGATCTTAAAGGTCTTTTCCAACCAAAGCAATTCTATGATTATAAATGTTTTAGTTCCTTCATACAATTGTACTCTCACCCAGAGGGTTGGCAAGCACAACGCTCAAGCAAATTTCATAAAAAGAATCTTCCTGGTAAGGAAAGTTTGGTAGTGTGTCCAACAGGAAAATGTTAGTGTAAATCACATGTTAAACTGTAAATTTGATGCCACCTGGATAGAAAACTAATGTAAACACTAACATTTTACAAAATATTTGAGATTTATTGGAATTTACAAATAAGATTCTGAAAGAAGATCACCCTTCTTTAGTCTGCAACTGGCTGTGGCTTTTCAATGTTGTATTTTATAATATAGCTTTTTCTACATTTACTGTAGAATATTCATTTTACATGAAATTATGTTTTCATATAGCCTGACTGCGAGTACTAATCAACTAAGTTAGGTAGCCAGGCTCCCCAGGACACCTTTATCGACGGACAAAGAAAAAGAGGCATCTCCAGGATGCAATTCAGAACAGGATCTTACTGAAGGTGCTCTGAATTACTTATGAGAGTAGCATTCTCTTCACTAGCTCTGGCACTAAAAAAGGGGCCATAAAATTGTCTGTTTATTTTATTACTCCTTTAAGGCCAGAATGACATCAAGGGGTGTTTTGCAAACTGAGAATAAATCTGAAAATGTCTGATCATAAGCCCAGTGAAGAGAGTGGGAGTCTTTCCGCTGGCATCTACAAGCATTGGAAACATTTAAAAATTTGTCTGAACCTGAATATCAAATTGAGGCAAGCTACCACCTGCCTCTATTCTTGCTTAAATTACCCGAAGAGTTTTATTTATTTCATTAATTGGTATCCAGAGCTTTTCATGGGTGGGCTGAATTCAACTTGGTGCACGTCCCCAGAGTTAAAATATTTACTTTGCACTGATTTTTTAGAAAGATTTTAAACAACTTAGCATAAAGGAGGAAGATATTCTTCCTTAACGTAACTTCCTTATAGTAAGCAAATTGGTTAACCAAGTCTACAAGACTACTCCTTTAGACAAAGACCAATATCAATACACCCACCTGTGCAATTTCTAAGGTCAGGCTGGCCCCAGTATGATGTATAATTATGCAGACCCAAATAGCTAAAGAGAAAAAAATGACAAAATTCACATGAAATACAATAGTAAAATTATGTAAATGTTTCATAATTCTTTCATAGGTGTCACAGTGGTCCACTCAATTTACAATTTTCCTAGCATCACAGCCCCTAGTGAAAGGAAATATGTATGCTTGACAGTAGAAATATGTGATCAATTACGTGACAGTGCTGAGAGAAACCCTACCTCTTTTGGACAAATTCCCAGCTGATTCCTATACTAATTTGATAAACCACATCAGTGGAAATTCTGGCCTTGTATTTCAGGAAAGACCAAATGTTGACACAAACTATTATGGCCTAATTAGATGCTGTATCTATAATTTCCCTTAGATATAAATGGCTTTGATCAAGTCAATAGCAAGCAGTAATACCTCTCAGAAGAACGTGCACAGGAGCTATGTGGACATATAAACTTATGTCACCCATGAAAACTAGGGCAGGTCACCATCAGACCCAGGTCCAAGGTAAGGTGCAGATATATGTTTTTTCAAAATGCTTTTTAAAAAAGCCGTACCATAGCTAAATACCCAGATACAGCTCTAGAATTAAACACACTTTTTCCTCAGTTTTCTTTAAAGATAGTCATGTTATCAGAGCATGGCAAAGGCAGGATGGGGGAATGGGAAAAAGTTATCCTTTCACTCAGCACGACAGAATAAAGTTATTCCTTAGTTGATGACCTTTATTATAAACAGCACGCTAGCAGGTAACCTTCTGCTGTGGGAGGCACAGGACTAGAAGAGACCATTAGAGGAGCTTCCTTTTCTCTCAGAACACATCCCACCTGTGCTCCATGTTGGCAAAAGCTAGTGGAGGCAGAGGCAGGGAAAGCACAGCGCAGGACACAGTGATTTTTTTCATGAGAAGTACTGTACACAAGACAGTCAGTGGCATTGTGTAGACCACAAATGAACAATAAAGATAAGCAGTACTGGGGCAGCAAAGGCCAGAAGCCTTAATTTTTAATGTTTCTGAGGCTCTGACATAAAACCAACTTGACTTCTGCACTACTCATTCTACAACAAAAGTTGGTCAATCAGAATCCAGCAGTTCTTGCACAAGATTACGAGGCTGAGGAAGTGAGTTAGTGAAATATAATGCTGGTTTCTTTTCCTGTTTGGCACAGAACCTCAAAGCTGATTCATATCCATGTTGCCATATTGTTTTTAAAAAGCAAAAGATCTGGTCGTCTCAGAAGATGTTCCAAATGCAATGTGGGTGGATAAGACTACTATATTGCATTTAATGGTGGTCATCCTAAATACTGAAGAAATTAATTAATATTGCATCATCATAGCCATGTTCAAGGCACTCAAAGGAGATCAAAGCCATATTGTTTTAGTCATTTATCTGAGGAAGTAATAATATTTCCATTTTACAAATGGGAAATAGAGATAGTTTCTAAATCTTCTGTAGACATTCACAAAGAAAGCCTACAATAGGGAAGATTCATCCTAAACCTGAAAAACACAAGTTCAAAACTTTAAGCATAAGATTATGCCCACCTTTGACTATGACTAACTACTGGCAAAATCCTTGTTTCACAGGCTTTCTTTTACTTTCCCATGATGAGACAAGGTGTTCGGGATTAAACCAAAGACACATCTCATCTTCATAGATTTTTGCTGAGAATTTCTTATACAAGTAGTGGAGTTGTAGCAAATGTGAAACTTTGGTTTTGGTAACATAAACTTAATGACTTAAGAAAGCGGGTTTGTTCTGTAAGAAGGTGCTATTTTTATAGTCACTTTGAACATATATTAATTGTGGGCCTCAATATGCCCTACAGAAGTGGTAGATGAGCTTTTTTTCTTACAAAAGTAAGAAGTACATAGTCTTACTGCACACACATAATCTGTCATAGTATAGAAATCATCTTCCTGAAATACAATACCAGCCAATGGCAACCATTATGGAGGATGTATTTTAACAATATAATCAGAAAGTTGCATTTGAAGCTCCCAGCTTCTCAGATATTGAACACCTACCAGGTTCTTGATGCAGTCTGAACTGAGCTCCCATGGCATAATGTGAAGTTGGTCACAGTTGGTCTGGTATCTGGCCAAAAATAATTTGGAGGGTTTTCTTCAGCTAAACATTTTTCTGTAAAAATAATAAAATATCAGTGTGTTAATAGTAAATTTCTTTATCTAATCATCTTCCATTTCTCGTCCTCAGCTCATCAACCAGTCTACAGCACAAAGATGCCCTCAAATGAAATGCTTGGTTGTTATCTATAGAGTAGTGGCAATGGAGGGGTGCACAACAGGGGACAACATATACTGCTGCTGCTCAAGGGAAAGGATTGAAGGTGCATCCTGCATCCACTTGCACTCCACCAGCCCCAGCTCCTCCCTCCCTCCCTCCTCCGATCTCTGACTGGAAGAATGGGAAAAGATGAGAGCTAAAAGGAGATTGACTAAAGGCAGCAGCTGTCAGGACCACAAACAACAGGGTTGCGTGGCCATGAGGGGCCTTGGAGGTCCAAAATGTCTCGTGATAGCTCTGGCTGCAAATCATAATTCTTTATCTTCAAACTACCAGAGTACCTGGCAGGAACTGTCCCAGCCTCTCTGAACCAGGCAGCAAAACACTGACTAAGGCAACGTGGACAACTGTGTGTGTGTTAAAAGAGGTATCTTGAGCACAGCTTTCTGAGATTAGTAGAACAATGAGGCTTAAAGGGACAATTTAAAATCTGAAACAGTCATACCATTTGGAAATGTGTAATTATTTTAACACAGAAGATGCTTATTTATGGACAAGCAAACAAAATCTGTTGTGCCACAAAGCTGAAAACTACTTACCCACTGGATCAACATCCACAGTATGAAGCTTATATCCTCCTTCCATGGTCCCATTATTACTTATTAGCCTCTGTCGGATGTCTTCATCTTCTAAATTGATGTTGTTGGTAGAATTATAAACCAGAAGAGCATAAACCCCAAAACTGCAAGGAAAATTATCCAAGTATTTGAGTCAGAACAGCAGAGGCCAAATGTGTGGAAATAAAAATATCTGACAAACTCTGGTTTTCTGAGTATGGAACAGTGTCACCAAGACAATGTTGCTCATTGGCTGTAAATTATTCTTTTTATATATAGAGAGCCACAAGAAGAAAGTATGACCGGGAAATTTCATCCTCTAGTTACCATTAAAGAAGCATCTCATCAAAAGAGCTAAGAAATGTTTTCAGTAGATTTAGATTATTTTAAAAGATATTAAAAGATGAAAGCATAAAGTTGTGAGTTGTGAGTTCTAAATGGGCCCTAATTAAATTTAAAAATCTGGTTGCTGATGGCTTAGGAACTTAAGAACCGATTCATCCCACCTTACAAAACTTGTCAGGATGGGACAAGTCATCTTCCAGAGGGTCTATCTCTCTACTGACTACAGAGGAAGACTAGAAGATTAATGAAGAACAGATGCCTAACATTTAAATGTCTAAATTTTGATGGAGTGAAAAACACCCTGACACACTTCTGAAACTTTTAGTCCTAATTAGGAAAGTCTAGTTGCTCAGATGAGTAATTCAAGTTTGAGCAGTAATAGCTGTTTTGTACTGTAGCCCACTGCTACTTTCTTGGGCATAAGAAGTAGTTCAAAGGGCCCAAGTCTCTTTCCTGTGAGAGAAATAAAACAGTCCCCACCCTTGTCCAAAAACATAGCTTTTCTGGAAGGGAAATAAGGAACAGAAAAGCAGTTCTAGCAGGACACAGGAAAGAAGCCCAGAGTGGAAGGCTCAAAAATTTCCTCCTGGGACACAGAAAACACATGTTGGAGAAGGGAATAAGTCGGTACCCAAGAGCATTGCTTGGCTCCGGCTAGTAGGAGGTGACGCCACTGAAGCATGGAACATTGGATCTCCATGGGAGCCAAAATGTGGAAAAAAGGAAAAAGCAAGCTTGCTTTGGGCTGTCTTCATCTTTAGCCTTGCCCTTGGATACCCAGCAGCCTGAATATAGACAGACCTTCGCGGTGTGTGAGCAGTTCCTGGCAGCCTGGGAAGGGGCAGCCCTGCCAGCACACATACAGCGAGCAGGGCACGCACCCAAGTGAGCTGCTTTCACCGGTGGCCCCGGGTGCAAGGAAGCAGCAGTGAGCTAAAGGGTCTCATGGCCTCCCTGAAGAAGAACATGAGAAAAAAACTGTAGGGGCGCTGTATGGGAGAGGGCTAGTAGGGTTTACAGGTACCCTTTCCTAGACAGACCAGGGCTTCATTTCCAAAAATCTTCCAGAAAGACATCCCCATCATGACAGCTCAGAGTTGCACTTTCCAGAGGTGCATAGTCCAGTACGATACAAACCCACAGCTTAGTGTACAGACGTTGCTCTTAGATGGCAGATTTGATCCCTCTTTCTGTCAGACATCATTCTGAAAACTGAATAACTCCAGCCAATAATTCTGAAGTACTCTCATTAATGAAATGGCATGAAAAGAGCTGGCATTAGAAAACAACCTCTCAGTCTAGGAAAACAATAATAAAAAAAAAAAAATGGAAAAGAAAAGCCCAAACCTCCTAAAGAAATCATGAATGTGAACTAAATACTCCACACATTTGACTGTTGCAGATGTAAAGAAATAAGTAAGTAAATATACACAGTCTCTGGTTGGTGGAATTTTTTTGTTGGTTTGGGTTTTTTTTGTTGAACACCGGTACACTTTTTTTTTTCTTGCCACATCCTCTGTTTTACTGGTAACATGTTGCTGGAGAAGAAAATAAAAATGTGACTACCTACTGGCTTGGCTTGCTTTTTCCCCAGTGGATGTATTTGAGCAGAGAAATTTCAGCTATCCCTGGCCAGGTTGCTCCTGCTCTGCTCTCAGAGATACTGAGTTCCTCCTAACATTCCTTTGGCCTCTGTGGAGTGTTTAACATATGGCAATAGCCTTGGCAGGGTGCATGTGCATGAGCAGGCTTTTGCTGTATACCTCGGATATATTATGAGGCCCAAGTTTATTATGGCATTTATTTTTAGCAGAAGCATGGAAATTGCCTACAGGATTGCCAGTTCCTTCAGCCCTCCAGTACTTTAGCCCCAGAGTCTCCTGGCACATAACCATCTTTCCTAAAAGATTCTGGCTTCACTCATCTATTCCCTTTACTTCAGAAGAGGAAAACTTAATATACTGATGCCACTCCCTACCTCAGCACTTTGGCTGCAAAACAGAAGTCATAAGCGAACAGTCAGTGCTACTACTATGCTCCCTATTGCAGGGCTCCCAACTAACCAAAATGATATTTAGTACCCATAACTGTGTGGAGGGATAATGGCAACAAAATAGAAGGGATAATGATAGATGAGGTAGAACTGGCTACAGTTATCTTGAACAATTATAAAGAAAAGTATTGATTAGAAGCACTGATAAAAATAATCTGTTAAACCACTCTGTTATTTGCTTTCTGAGAAACTCTTTGAGTACAAGTCATGTATACTGTGTAATAAGAGCCTGTTCCATATTATGATGAAAACAATTTCTATAAACTTTTCAGAATGACTCACGCTAGCTTCCCAAAGTAAATAAATACCTTTTAACTTGACAGCTGACGCAATATGAAGCTGAGTGCTTCCTTCCACTTTTGTCACACTCAGATCCCAGAAAGAAAACATTTCAATGGTGACGAACAAAATTCTCGATTTGGAAAGCAGTAGGCCTACGCTCAAATAAATGGCAATGCTGCCGTGCTCTGCTGGTGTCACTGGATTTGCTACACCCAACCTTACATTTTTATTGTGTGCCATGTAAAAGCAGAGAGATTCTCGCAGCAGTAATCAATTACAAATTACACATCGCTTACAGTAACCTGTACTGCTAGCATTACTGCTGTCAATATAAAAAAATGGACTGCGGTGTAGGTAAACACAATGGGGATAAGTATTTATGCCTCTCTTCCCTTTGACTGAAACGGCGACAGCTGGAGCAAGCAGGAAAGCAGGGAAAGACCGGCAGCTATCCTGCTTCGTCCTGGTCCGTTGAGTTCAGCTGGCTCAGAGAGAGGAGTTTATGAAGCTGCGTCCTCATCAGAGGCACAAGAGGCGGTGGGGGCATCTGCGCTGCCATGGCGCATACCACAAAGCCGGCTTTCTTCTCCGGCAGTGTGACTCAGAGCTATTCCAGGACAGTGTGCCTACACACGGGCTGTGATCTCGCTGCTACGCGATGCGAGGAGCCCAAAGGAAGGATTAACAAACCATGCAAACCATGCAGCACAGGCTGTCTTATACCTGAAGATACAAGGCTGATAATTAGCAATGCATGTTTCTCCTCTTGTTTCAGTTGTACGAGACAGGCTGAACTAATACTGAATTATTGTGGTTGTCAAACTGTTTAACAAATCACTATTCATTTCTTTTGCACAGCACGTTACTTGATTTAAAGTACATTAAGAAGCCACTGGGAATTTCATTCCTAACTACCCTGGCATATTTTAAAAGGTTTTAAGATGTCAGGATTAAAATCTTTCCCAATCTTGCTGTTATGTTGGCTTTGAAGATAAGCAGTGACGCGTAGCTGTAACTCAAGACTGGCAGCACAGGTACGCCCACAGAGCCACCTGTAACCACTACTAACTTCTTCACATTAACTGGACAGACAAAAAAAGAGCTGACTCTTGCAGAAGTCACTCAGCGAAGATGTAATACAAACAGCAGAGAAAATGTTTGAAAACACACAGAATGAGACAGAAAGAAATATGGAAGCAGAAGGAAATTAAAAACATTCCACAAAAGCATCTGAGTTCTGGATAAACTTTTACTTGAGGTGATTTTGACTGTGATACCATTAAAGAGTTCAGAACAGAGAGCAAAAAAATAGGACTGGGCACAACAGACGCATTTAAAGTAATGCCAAGGATGAAGAGGTTCCTTTCTCAGCAAAAGGTGATGTTATAGAAAAATAGAAAATCTGAGATTTCAGTACACAAAACTAAAAATTGCAGCTACTTTTTGGACTACTAAAAATAAAAGCATTCTAAGGCTTCCTTTTAAGTTAATGGCTGTTGTATCGGAACGGTGCTGCGACCAGCACGGTCACGCCTCTGTGCCTGTCCTTGTGTCTCCCGGCCTTGCTCCTCCGTGCAGATCTGGTGTGGGAATACAAACAACTATGGTTTTTCAGCAGAAAGCACTTATTCTATGTGATGATTTGGTATGAAGACTATTCATTATTAGAGAATGTAGCAGCAAGGCAAAACAGAAAGGGATGGCATCCCTCATGTTTCAACAGCTGGTCTTCACTGAAATGAGTTTTTGGTTATGCTTGAACTACGTTCCAAAATAACAAAGAAAAAGCCCATTCCCCAATATATTACTTTCCTTAAAATGGCATCTAACAATGTCAGGCCTACACTAAAGCCAGTTAAAGTCAGTGGAAAGGCAAAGGAAGTCACTGGAAGCTGGAACAAGAGCAGGCAGCTTCAGCAGGAGGGTAAGAAGGAGGCATCCTTCAGTCACATGGGAGTAATTCCCAAATTCCTCCATCGGTGATGAAGGCTTTCTTTACAGGTCATGGACACAAGATGCCAGCAGGGCACTGTGGAGAAACCTGCAGATTTCTGCTTGGTCCTTTGTTGCTCAGTTTTCCAAGCAGAAATATTACACATAATGTACACATTAGGTGACATTTTAAAACGTGGCTCAGCACTGGTCAAGGCTGTCCCTTACTGCCTTAGGTAACACTGAAGTTGAAGTCAGGGGGAGTAGAGGTGGCCCAGGTCCAAGTTGTTCCTAAAACCTCACCAGTAGAAACCAGGAATATTTTTAAAATAGGAACAGGCATCACAGATTTGTTCACTTATAACAAGAATAGCATTATTATTTCGTAACAAATAATTGGAAGTAATCTACAAAGAATGCAAAAGCCTAATACTTTACTTGGTAAAGATACTTAGGACTATAAAACCAAAATTATGCTGCTTTGATGTTGCTAACTCCTGTCTAAAACTATTACACAATCTAATTAACTTAAGTTTTATCCAAGTGCATTAAACTTTCAATTAAGCAACAGAGCACCCAAGAACACAGCATGCAGGAGCCTGAATCTGCCTCGCTGACACTGGTGGCAAAACTCCCACAGACTTCAAAAAAGCAGGACCAGGCATGGGCAGCTCTGATTTCCTGCTTTCTTCTCTGTTTTCATTCCTAAGAGAAGGGATTTCTGGTTAAGTTTAGTGGTCTTTATACAGATCACTACCACCGTGGTTTTTAATTTGGAGGAGCTGTTTAACAGTACTACCATTAATGTTGTTTCACATAGTAGAAGCAATTGAACACAGGAAATGGGCCAAAATTATGACAAGCAAGTAGTGGAAGTTGGAGCAAGCATAACCTTATTTGTATGTTAAGTGGAGAAAAGGTTATAAATAAATTTGGGCCTGAATTCTCAAAATTGCTTGCAAAATAGAGAAGAAAGGAGGAGCATGGGAGCTGAGCTGCTTAATAAAGACCAATTCCCCTACTGAGGCAGCCCTATACAGTCACCTGACAAGACCTAGGATCAGCAGGACCCTTCCGAGAAAAGCAGAAGCAGTCATAGGAAGTTTTGACAAAGCTGCAGAGTCATAAAAGGCAAAGAATTAATGAAAGAAACAAACACATTTATAATTTACCTATATAAAATCCACAGATTGGCTTCACCTTCAAAGGTTTGTGCAAAATACTGGGGGACAAAGAAATAGCTGTGTCCATTGCCCATTCTGAACTCCTGTCTTACTTTATTTTGAACAGCTGCCCTCTCATTAAGAGATGGAAACAGCCTGACCAGAGGAAAAAATTAAACACAGACACAAAGTCAAGTATAGCTGTGAAAAAAATCTGTCTAGTAAAGTAGTTAATAATATACCAAACTATTATCTCGATATACTGCCGTCATCCAGAGATCTCACAGTATTAAAGGTGCTGATAATAATACACACTTTTGGACTTGGCACTCTTTGTCTCTCATCACCACATAAATGCATAATAAACACAGTGTACTTTGGATTTCTGCAGCTCATAGAACACAGCAATTAAAGAATAACAATCTGCTTCCATATTTTTGTTTTGCTCATCTCCAGAATGCAGTGCAGTTTAAAATATTTATTTAGAAAACACCTATTTTTAACATGCCAAAAAAGCGCCAGCTTCCGACCTCCCACTTCCTGCTTCTATTTCTTCTCTGAATCATTCTCTCTAATGATTCTTCCTCTTTCACTTGCAAGAAGACTAGGTGGGGAGACCGATAACAGAAGTTCCTTGATAAGGTAGCAATGTGGTAAATAAGGGTTGAAGCAAAGCAAAACGCATAGAAAAGATTGGGAAAGGTTGTTTCGTTGATTGGGTTTTTTATAACTGTTGTATAAAATCCTAAGCCAAAAGATAAGGAAAAAAGATGCGCTCTGACTGATAATACAAATTCATGTAACGAGAGAGAAAACTTCTCAAAGAGCAATTTAAAGAATTATGATAGTGCCTTAGAAATAAGAAGACTATGATCTTGTGAAGAATTCAGAAAAGAGAGATAAGGTTTAGTGAGTTAGACTAATATGTTCACTTCTGTAAAAGAGAAAGTTAAGCTCATGATATTTATGGGTTAGGTCTTAAATTTTAACTGTGGAGTGAAATTCTGTTCAGGTGAATGTGTAGACAAATGGAATAAATACTACTTAAAAACTAAGGGAAATAGTGGAATGGCTAAAACTGCAACAGACTTATTCTTGACTATCCAAAATGGAGAAATATGTAAATCTTTGGACAACTATTCACAGAAGTAATTTATAGGAATTTTTAATTAACAGTATGAAAACACACTGTGAGCATGTTATGTACAAGAACTCAGCCAGTACATTTCAGGTGGATCACCTGAGTAGGGGGAAATTAACATTATTTCCATCAGGGATTAAAAACTTCCAACCTGTAACCTGCTGATTTTTTATACCTCAAAATGTTACTCTGGTGTCTTGGAGGATTTCCTTAGAATCCTACCCAGGACAAATCCAAGAAAGTGGAAAACTTAACAAAGTATCTTGAAAGCAATGATCGACAAGTAATAGGAAATAAAGTTTGTTTTTTGGATCTTCAGCGATTCAACAGATTTCTTCCTTGCAAAATCTAGAAACAGCTGTATGAACCTCAAAGAACTGGAAACCTGGTGACTAGACCCCGGAACACTGAAGACTACTGGGAAGATGATCCTTCTTTTGTTTCAGAAGGGAAGCAATGTACAACAATAGACATATACTCAGAAGATCTAAAGCTGGGAGAACACCAACTTTTCCCAAATGTTTCTCCTGAAAGAGGCAAATGATGTGTGAAAATATATGCAATACATGAAAAATACATGAAAAAACAGATAAAATCCTGTGTATATCTATTTCTATATATGCACATGTGCATACACAATGTGTAAAAAGTGTAATTTTTGTTAGTCACATATCATGTAGCTCAATTAAATTTTACTTATCCCTGTGATACCCCAACTGGGTTGCTAGGTTGGGCACAATCTTGACTTCTCTTTTTTTTTTTCTTTTCTAAGAAAACATGCACAGCAAAACAATCCTGATTACTTGGAGAACAGTAACTTCTGTGTGACATGATTAGCATTTATACTGAATTATTCAAAATGATGACAAAATGCCATTTAGCCTTGACACAAAGTGTGCTAGAGCCCATGAGAAGACCAGGCCTCCTTTGAAAAACTTCATGACATACTACGAACATGTAATTTCCTCTGAAATGACATATGCATAGCAAAGTAAATAGGAACGGGGTTACTTTCCCATAACAGGGATATATTATTAGAAGTAATTTAGTGCCATATTTACTGTATATTAGAAAGGGAGGGAAAGGAAAGGGAAGGAGAAACGGTTAAGGAAAAGAGAAGGGGAAGGGGAAAGGGAAAGGGGAAGGGAAAGCGAATTACTAGAATAATTTCTCCGTCTTCGCTCCCTTTTTTTTATAGATTAGGAAGAAGAAACAAAATCCAGAGGTCAGGATGGTGGGAAGGTGAGACAAGAAGAAATCAGGTGTGCCGTCTAGGGCAGAACAGATGCTGACAAGCTGGGCTGCTAGCCTCACAAAGGTGCAGGAATAAGGAAGGGGAAAGCTTGACATCTTCAGCAGCCTTGGATTGCTAGTAAGAGCTGAGGCATGGTCTTCACTTGAAAGGTTTTGCTGGCATAACTGTATCATTTAGAAGTGTGAAAAAAAATCCCACCCACATCACTACACCCTACTGTAAATGTAGGTCAAGCAGCAAAATAGCCCATTCAGAGACCGGGTTTACACTATACCAGTTAGATGGTTTTGCCAATAAAAGCTGTCTTTTTGCTGTGGGTATGTGGGAAGGAGATATAGTACCTTTTACAAATCTTTTCATGTCTAGGTAAACTCTGTAGAAAACTGGAAGCATCAGTAACTGCTTCCTGATGGCAAATTGGGAATACTGGGCTATCTCTGAAGTTAAAAAGCCCAGCTGTTACCACGGCAGTTCTCAGGAGTCAGCAGTTAAAGTCCTTTCCTACGGGACTTCTACTACACTGCAAACATACCCACCTGTTGCCCCTTCCTCACAAGACTAATTACGTTTTGGTTTCCTCTCCTTAGTTTAGTCCTAAAATTCACTCCCTCCCCATATATCCCTCAGAAATCAGTCTGCTGCTTTCAAAGAAATCCCCTGAGGCCCAATTTTCAGGGGGTGTGACCCATCTAACTTTCTTTGGCTGCCTTTGAGGCTGTCCCAACTTCAGTGCCTCTAAGCCCAGCAGAAGTCAGGAAATGAGAGCATATGGTAAATAGTTTAACTCACGCTAGTTTGGCCTTCAATTCTAGCATGATTTTTCAGTGTTTTTGCATCTAGTAAGATGTCTGTTAACTCCAAAGACTCTGGTTCAAGAGAATAAATGCAGTGACAGTGGATAGATACCAGTGTACCAAAGCTTGTTGCTAAAGCAAGCTGGGTGTGCCATACCACATATATATGATATGTCTATTCAGTTTTGTGACAGGTGAAACCTGAGCTCTAAAAAAATGATCTGTTAAGGTTTAAAGCTCAGCAGGTTTAAACGAAAACAAACACAACAATCAGTACTGGGTTTCTGAGGACATGCAGAGCACTCAGCTCGCCAGCAGTCGTGTATTTACAGACTGGCAGTATATGCCAAATAATAGACCATGAATCCAATAATAGACATTAAAGCCTGTTGTAAAGCCACTTGTAATAGCAGCCATTGCCTCTGCCAAGAAAATGTCTTTAAAAATGTTACCTTTTAATACTTCTTTTTTCTCTTACTCTCTCTTTTATGGGGCCAGGGTGGATGCTATAAAAGAAATAAACATTAATTAGGGTGGGCTAATTCTCAAAAGGAACATAGCATAAACATCTTCCCCCTTCATTTACCTGATATTGACCACATACACGGTGTAATTCCAGTTCTGGAAAGTACGGTTTAGCTGGAAAACAGGAAGACATTGGTCACATAAATGGTGAGGTGTTAATGGGGCTCTTTGTTGCTTAAGACAGAGTTAGAATTTCACCTTTCTCCCCTTGAGAAATCCCCTTCAGTTTTTCAAAGCAAAGAGAACACTCTTCCATTTCAGTGAGGTGATTGCTATATTAGATGTACAACTGGTAGTGAGAGATGTGAGCTTTTTTACTGACAGAAGGAAATCTCTCTAAGGTCATGACACAGTGTATAAGTGAGTGCGCAGGATGTTTAATTTCTCCTTTTCACAGAATCATAGAATCATAGAATGTTTAGGGTTGGAAGGGACCCCTAGAGGTCATCTAGTCCAACCCCCCTGCAGGAGCAGGGACACCGCTAACTAGATTCTCCTTCTCTTCCTCATCTGAAATTCTCAGAAACACTTTGATTAGAAAAGATTTACTGACAAAACTACAGGGTCAATTTTCACCTAGAAGTCTACAACCTTATAGAATCATAGAATCATAGAATGTTTAGGGTTGGAAGGGACCCCTAGAGGTCATCTAGTCCAACCCCCCTGCAGGAGCAGGGACACCGCTAACTAGATCAGGTTGCTCAGAGCCCCATCCAACCTGGTCTTGAATGTTTCCAGGGATGGGGCCTCCACTACCTCTCTGGGCAACCCGTTCCAGTGTTTCACCACCCTCATTGTAAAGAATTTCTTCCTTATACCCAGTCTAAACCTACCCTGTTTTAGTTTAAAACC
>NW_009260493.1:4294702-4307102 GCF_000687185.1 Egretta garzetta
TGATGCAGCCCAGAGTACGGTTGGCCTTCTGGGCTGCCAGCGCACATTGCCGGCTCATGTCCAGCTTTTCATCCACCAGCACCCGTAAGTCCCTCTTGGCAGGGCTGCTCTCGATCCTTTCTTCCCCCAGCCTGTACTGATACCGAGGGTTACCCCGACCCAGGTGCAGGACCTTGCACTTGGCCTTGTTGAACCTCATGAGGTTCACACAGGCCCACCTCTCTAGCCTGTCCAGGTCTCTCTGGATGACATCCCGTCCTTCTGGTGTGCCAACTGCATCACTCAGCTTGGTGTCATCCGCAAACTTATCATGATCTTTTTTTCAGATCCTTTGACTATTTATTCTGAGTGGGAAATGGCTGCTCAGTTTTACCCCGGGAGACACTTTTGCATGCTCTGCTGGGGCCAAGCGATGCCTTTCTGGATTCTTTGGCTCAGGCACCTACGTACTTCGCCTGGCTACCGTTGCAAAGAGAACAAGTCTGGCAGATGTGGATGATTGCATTTTTCGTTTGTAGATGACTACAGGTGGTTTCTCTTCCTTAGCTTCTGAAAGCTGAAAGCCTCCAGGTTTATTAAAAGACAAATAAAGGAAAATTGCCATACATTAATGACATCATATTTTCATGTAAATAGTTGGTATAAAGACTACTTACAGGTTGTGTGAGTACCACTATGTGAACTATCAAAAAGGACAGAGAATATCTGTATTCAGACAGGAGAAACTTTCAGAGGCAGGAACTTCAAGAACCCCCAGCCAGAGGGCCCAGGAAGGAGCTTATGTCTGCTAAAATGGGCTGAAAAAACAGGGGCTACTAGAAACCCCAACAACTGAACTATGGCAAGAAGACTTCTGAAGTAGAGAATATTAAGATAAATTGGAAAAGTTTATTGCCTCATGCAAATGAACACTGCCTGTTTTTTTTATTATTTCTATCACAATATAATGGCAAAACTACATTATTATTTGGGGAGAAAAAAAATCACTCTATATGGTGACGTTGGAACTTAGACATCTACCTCTTTCAGAGGACAATTCTAATTTCTCCACACTTTCCAAAATCTCAACTAGTATCTACATTTCTTCAGCAGCTGGCTGGTGTAGCGGAGATGTTTCAAAATTTTATTCATAGTGCCTAATAGCCCCAGCTAGAACTGAATTCATTACTGTGCAAATCAATAATAGAAAGATCTTCAGAGAACACATGTTAATTTAAGAAATTATTTGGTATTCTCTTTTTTTTTTTCCTTTTCCGATCAATAACACCAATGGGGCAGACTCATACATGCAATCACACAGGAAAGAAAACTTAACTTACCCATTCTGCAACCACATCATGTACTTCCCACTCTGAGTTGGAGTTGGGACTAGAGACAATTATAGATATCCTGTAGAATAGCCCACCTGTCCATTAAAAACAGCATTAGAATGTTAGAAACTGAGCTCATTTACCTTTTTAACAATGAGACTTGAGTTTAACGATGAGTATAAAGATTGGGCTGAACCCCAGATACAAGGACACCTCAAGCTCTTGTTGGCGTTATACAAGTTTGGAGTGAAAAAGCCAGGCAGGCTTGGGCCCATTCTCACTAGTCCTGTCGAATTAGACAAGAATTCCCTCCCCCTCCATATATTTAAAGACGCCTAAAATGTGACATGGAAATTCACAATGTACGTATAAATAATATTTTGCATATGCCTTTAATGTGGTGTGTCACAAATTTTAAAAATAATCATAATTTTTGAAGTCTGTAACATGGATAAATTCTGCTCTCAGTCATATTGTTATAATCCAGAATTCAACCACTGCAGATTAGATTTAAAACTCTGTGAGAACAGGTAAGGCTCATTAGTTGAAAGTAACAGGATAACTGAGGACAGAGTTAGGTGGGAGAAGGGATATCCAGCTCTTGTTTTCACAGCACAGTCTCTGCTCTCAGGCCCGGCGACGGCCAGACAGTAGAAGAACCCACATTAGCTTTACAAAACCGGCAGCTGAACAAACCATCTTTCAGTCACAAAATGTGTAACACTTGGATTGGAGCAATTTTATATTCAGTAAAATTGTTTTGAAATGGCATAGGGTAAATATAAATTCTTTTTAAGCTCATGAGTTGGTAGGCAGCATTACAAGATTTCACATCTAATAAATAACATCAGATCATCTCATAGTTATGCTCTGTGTTAAAAGTCTATACTTCTCACAAGTCAAATCTTTTTCATTAGGCTACTAAAAATTCTGTACACTCTGGTTGAATAAAATTTCCCTGGATGTGGGGGAGGCTTAAGAGCTTCTGGATCAATTCACTTGCACATATGTTCACATGTGGCATTGTTTGGTTCAGGGCTGTTGCCAAATGAAGCTGTGGGTCTTGATCACAGATACATTTATTTATTTAAATCTTATGTAAACCTTACAGAGACACTACAATAGGACAGAACAGGGCATGACAACAATTACACAGAAATCCCTTTCTGTCTCTTCATTGTAAAGGAACTGCTCTACCTTTCTGAGCCTAAATAAAAGATCTTTTATTCTAGTTATGTACACGTGGAACAAATTTCATGATTTTACAACTTCATAGGTGATAATTTTACAAGAGCTTGAAATAAAAGTATCTGGAAAAAAATTGAACTCGGTATTTTCTGATTTAGTTGTGCATATTAGTTACTGGAGCTGGCTTGAGTATTATTCTTTCTTCTCTTTATGGAACTGATCATATGATCACTGAGATCAGTATGACATGCTGCAATAAAATACTAAAGAATGAATTCTTTGTAGGAAGATGGTTTACCAGTTACCTGCTTTGGTAAGCTGTGATTAAATTTTGGGTATGAGTAGAATGAACTTGCTTGCTTTCTGATATATTGTCTTTTTTTCCTCCCTTAACTCAGCAGATACACAAATCTGGTGTGCAGTTTAATCCAAAAATGTATTTTAATTTGTTATATTTACTGTGGTAGTTTCAAATAAAAAAGAGGGAAAAAAGAAGTCTTTCTTTGGAAGTAGAAAATTGGACTTTGGGCAAGTTCTAAACACTTGCAAGACTTGGATCTCATTTATATGTATAGATCTCTGTATATACATATATTCAATTTTATATGTATAATGTAACTTTTATGTGCTATACAGATACACACATACAGAAAGTGTGCATTATATATATTCTCACACATTCATATATAATCATATATGTATAATTATAACCTTATTTATATAATTATGGATATGGATGAAATCACCTAAGAATATAGGAATATGCAAAGTATTTTTAAAATCAAACATAGTAACTACAAACTAGTCAACGGCTCCAAGATCTCCAACAGACAGTGACTGAAAGCATGTTTTAATGAGGCGAAAAAAGAACAAGAACAAAGAACTAATCTACATTTTGAAACACCCTCAGGAGACTGCAGTGGCAGATAGTGAAAACTAAAAATGATTTCTCACTCTCCAAATTAAACAGTGGAAATCCCACCTCAAAATGCTGAATAAAAAAAAATATTGTTATGGGCAGAAAATTGATGAAAAGTAGCCAAAGATAATTTGAAAAAAGAGGAAAAAAGAACCTGGAAAAACAATTCTCCCCACACCCACCACCAACTAGAAAAATATAATAATCAATGAAAAACCAGGATTTTTTTTTTTTCATTCTGTTAGGCAAATTATCCAAAAGTTTCTTTTGGAAAAACTTTGCTTTTTGAAATTTAAATCCTGAAAAATATATGAATACTGTAAGTGAAAGACATGACATAAAAATATACAGAATATATGGCAACTCAATATATTATGCTCACAGTCTCATGAGAGCTATCTTAGAGAAGCACACAAAAATTAGAAATCACACGTTAATGACATTTACTGTCATTAAATGTTACAAATTCCCTTCTACTATAATTAAATTACTATTCTAAAATCTTTTCATATGCTAAATGGATCTATATCTAAAGGGTGAAAGTCAGCTATTTCTATGTTCAGTCTACCAACTTAACATCTAATAGGTAAGATGATCTGTTTTTTTTCTACGTCTAACTTAATGGCTTGACATACTGTAGTTGACCACAGGTTGACATAGGCAGCCCAGCTCAGTGAAGGAATAACATAAACACGATAAAAAGGCTGCAGGAGAGCTAGTAAATTGATTCAGTGGTGGGTAAGGGGTGGTATTTTGGCTTGTCCCAGGTGATAAATTGGCCAAGGAATGAACATGTGCCGAAACTGAAGAAGAAACTGGCATTTGGGACTGAATGAAAGAGTGATGGATTGCTGTTCCATCTGTCATCAGGGTGCTGCTGAAGATGGTCTCTTTGTGCTGAATAATAACTCTACTATATGAAGATGGCAAAGGTATTGCATCTTTCATTATTGCAGTTCTTGATGATTGCAGAATAGAAGAGAGATTTGCAAAATGTCCGTAATCAGCATTTTCAAAATCCAAGGCATGAGTACTAGCAATATTCAGAGAAGACACTCCTTCCCTGTGCTTGCTAATGGATCCATACACATCCCCTTCCAAATCCCATTTGGAAAGCCTCAATATGTCTGTTGATGTCAGAACAGCAGAATTCCTTATGCCTTCATTATCACCAATGACTTCTTGTTCTACTGCCCACAGAGAGTATTTCAGTTTGTCCCCTTGATTTTCAACAGAGTCTTGTCCTAAAAAGGTTAGATGACTTCTCGGTGTTACTGTTGTTGGCAAGCTTAACTCTGCTGCATCCCACTGAGGGATCATGCTTGGAGAAATTGTATCAAGATGGTTCTGAAAACTTTGTGGGAGTGGAGGTGTCGAGTAGCTGTTAGGAGGTACACTGACTCTAAATTTTGAGTCTGAATGAAGAAGGTGCCTGAATTCCAAAGACAATGTCATTGGAAAGAAGTCAGAACTCATAAAATTGATGGTTTTTAGAAAAGCACGTGCATCCATTTGAACTTTACTTCTTGCTTTCTCAATAGCATTTGTTACAGCATCATTCACTGAAAGACTTTGAGACTGCAGTGATCTGTGTGTTCTTGTACTGTTTACCAAACTCTTAACCGGTGAATTGATGAAGAAAGAAGCTTGGCTATCCTTTGAATGTGAAGGCTGGGTTCCTGAATGCGTTGGAAGGACAGAAACAAGCTGCTGCCTATTGTTTAGGAAGGTCATGTTGGTTTGATCACTTATTAGGCCAGTTCCAATTTGCATGTGCAAACTATCAAATATCATTAATTTTTCTGTGGAGTTTTCAAGTACCTTATCAAAAGGATTTACCTGTACCTGTACAGAGGGCTGACTCAAAGGTGCTTCCAGGGAAGGGAAAGGAAAATCAAAATAAAATTCACTGTTGGAAAACGCAGTTAGGTTTGCAAAGTTCATTGATGACTGGAACTGTGATATTGTCCTGCCTTTACTTTTTGAAATTCTCTTTGAAAGGCCTGGAATAAATGAACTAAACATTCGTGTTTCCAATGCTGATGCATGACTAGAGAAGTTCATTTCTTCAGCCCTGTGACGTAATAATCTAATGGAAGATGTTTGTTCAGAGATACTGTCAGACTTATCAGGTGAACTAATGGATGGCAATCTCTCTGTTAGGGAAGAAAGTTTATTAAATGAGAGCCACCAATTTTCTGGTGGCTCCCCAGAAAACATTTGAGATGCTTCTTTCAAATGATAGGAAACTGTCCAAAAACTTGCCATTAAAGAAGGGGAAATATCTACATATTTTGTTGGAAAATCCAAGTAACCTGAGTCCCAGGAGTTGCCAACTCTATGCATGTTCTCTGGCTCTAATATGGAAAAAGATGATTCTTCATTTTGATTACTATCATGAAATGCATCTAAACTGTTCTCCAGTACTCCCTTTCTGAGGGTCTCACTTGGCTTTTCAAAGTACACTGAATGTTTTAAATAGTGAGACCAGTAATTGCTATTAGATATAAATATGCTGTCACTTTCCAAATATATGTCAGTCAACGATTGTTGATAAACAGGCAGGGTTGTTACAATGTGCTTAAATGCTGAGCTTGTCCAGCCTGTTCCTACCAGAAGTGCTGAAAATGTTATTAGTTCTCTACTGTGTCCTAGGACTGAACTTGTCAGTTGGATGTCAGGCATGAATTTTGTGTATGGTTTTTTCATGTTTTGAAAAAAAGTTGTTGGGTTTGCACATGGAGTCTCCACAGGGGTTAAATTTGTAATGCCTCCTGAATGATGTTCCTTAATGTGCATAGATTTTCTAAACCAAAATTCACTGTTTGCTGCTAACACAGAAAAAGGTTTCCTATCAGCGTTGCCTTCTATCATTTCCACATAAAAATTTTCAGGTGTGAAGTCTAGCAAATCTAGCCTACTTTTTTGGAATGACAATTTCTCCTCTGTAGGTGATACAGATAAGCTAGAAAGAGAATGATGTCTGTCTTCTTGAATGTCAGAGGTGATATGATGGTGAAATACAGTCTCACTCCACCAACTCACAGGCTTTGAGATGTCGCTTATACGCATGAAATTGGTCGTGCTGCTGTTGGAGGACAAAATCCACATGGTTTCTTCTTTGTGTTCATAATCAGTAGTGCTGCTGCTGTTAACGGGAGAGTGGAATGCTGACTCAGAATCCGAATGATCCAGCCCACCTGACAAAGTCAGTGCTAGCTCTGCATCAGGACTTCTGTTTTGAAGGAGAGGAACTGTTGCCTTCACAGAAGGCTCTGCAACAGCATCTGCTGCATCAGAAGTGCTGTGGAATGAACTTCTAGAAGCATTCAAAATATTTTCATTCAGTAACTGATTCATCACAGTGTTATCTAGGTTGATTTTTTCTGTAAGAGCAGCCAAGGTATCGTTGCTGGTCTCCTCAGGAGCAGCTGATGTGGACACAGCTGGAAGAAACAAGCTGTACATGTTTTTTCTCTCTGGGTTCTCATCTGCTGAGTTTTTACTGAAATGCAGAAGCCTTTGTTTCACTGGCCAAATAATTGGGGTTGAGATAATTCCTATGGTTTTGACCCCTTCTATCTTAGATTCTTGTTGCCTCTGTGGTTGTGAATGGGAGGATTCAGGTGAATTTCTCTTCATTCTGAAGATAACTGTAGCAGGAAGTCTGAATTCCTGCAGGTCTGTGTGTAGTAAGCCATATGGTTAATGGAGTAGAGAAAATATATGCAACTTAGCTGTCTGTTCTTGGCTGTCTGCTCTTGGTCTAAAAATCAACTTACCAGGAGTGGAAAATGACGCCAGTTAGCTAAATGACAGTTTAATTAGCTTCTACTGTAGATGAATTTGGCTTATTTTTCTCAGTCTTTCTACTTTCTCTTGGGAGTTTCAAAGCCAAAGAAAGGACTTAATTGTCCGGTTTTTATTCATACTAACACTAATAAGGCATGCATTTCCTTCTGTAGTTACAAAAATTAGAGTTAACTGCTCTGAGTGGCTCCACAAAAAGAAAAACAGCACAATTTGGAAGAAAATTTCAATATTTTCTTCTTAATTCTACAGCTTAGTAACTCCAAAGAGGTTGAATTCAGATAAATTCTTTCACATTGCCTACTGTACTGGCCTGATTGCCAATGTACAAGAAATAACTTGCCAAAGAGAAAAAATACTCCAAGAATTGTAAATCCTGCAGTAACAACTGGTGTACTTGGGGGAAAAAAAAAAAACCAACCACAAAACCCCCCAACATTCTAATCTACATCTGTGGAGCACACTGAAAAAATAAATCTTTACAAAATTATCTTGAAGCCTCAGATGAAAGTTGCAGGAATCTATCTCTGTGTTGTTAATAACTGTTAACAACTATCTTTAACAAACTCATGAATATTGTAGCAGTGCCTCACAAAATGATGCTCAGTCTCTAGGAGACAGTGATATCATAGAATTGGAGAAAGCCTCAAAAGAAGTCCCTGCTTTTTTCCTGTGCTAATAATAGGCTAATTTACTACCTTATTTTTTCCCTTAATCTTTCTAAATGAAAAGTAAACTATATCTGATACTGTCAACATTTTCCCTAGTAAAGTCTGATCCAGCTCTTCTTGAAGTCAGTGGAAAGATTCCTGTTGACTCAGTGGAAGTGGCTTTGCTCCATAGGAATGATTCCACTTGGCTCCTCCGCCCGACTAGTGAGGAACAGACAATCCCAGCCTACTACCACCCTGGCTGCACCGGCGGGAGCTACACAATGCTTCATAATCTGCAGCCTGAAAACATTTCAGTAGCATGGTTCTTTTCAGACCCTTTTTAAAAATCCCTCTCCCTTCCCTCCCTCTTTGCATGGGTAAATACAACGGGTGATGCACAGCGAGTCCCTTTCGTACAAGAGCCAGGTAAACATGATACAAAGAAACACAGAGTTTGGTTCTGTTCTCATTTACACCATTCTTACACAGTCCAGCGAAGTTACTCCTGATTTATTTCAGTGTAAATGAGATCAGAACTGAGACGTGACCCCTGACATTATGATACCATGACAAACACACCTTAAAATACAATAAATTTGCTCTAGACACAGTACAAGGAAAAATGTAACACAGGATTTCTTACCATTGTTTGGCTTATCGTTTCTATTAGTAGCGGGCATGTTAGTGGTGACAGTGGGTGGTGTAGGAGTAGTAGCATTTACAGTAGCTGGTAATAAAGATGAGAAAGAGGTGAACTTGAATGAAATATGAATGTTAATAAGGTAAGACAAAATGGGAACAACGCATGACAACGTAAAATGAAACCATCTACACACAATGCCATAAATGCTAAATAAACACATTATTTTTTCTGCACAAAGTGATGAATGGATATAATCTGAGGTTCCAATCCTGCAATCTTCACTTTCACTGACTTCAGTGGGAGTTTTGCCAGTGTAAGGTTTGCAAGATCAGTCCTGCACTGCTTTCATAAACTCAAAATCCTCTTATGAGAGCTTCAGATCCAAACAGCTGTGCAAAGGCCAGAAAATAGATCTTGTAAGTTCTAAGATGCATGCACTTAGAATATTGCTTGTGAAACTACTCAGGGACTGGAGATGACAAACAAATGCAAAACTAAATCGCCCATGTTAGGATCCAGTTAACTCCATACAATGAAGAGAACTGAAATCAGACTTGGAGGTGGAATATGTATTTTGAAAGCTTCATGTAGGATGTCAGCTGTACTGTTCTCACTGACGCTAACTGGACTCACCCCACACAACCCTGGCAAACATTTCCCCGGAGAACCAGCCAGAGCAATTTTCAAAATCAGAGTGAGGAGCCAAAACTGCAATTTTCCCCCACAGTGGACTGGGAGGGTATATATGCTAGAGGAATTCAAAGTTTATGCCACTAAATTGTCAAATAATAGTTTAGAAAATAATTTCATTTTATCTAGTAACTCCCAGGGAACGCAAATCCACTCATTGACAGATTTCTTTTCCCCAAAAAACCTCTTTTTAAAATCTGAAGGTTGTTAGCGGTATAATCTCACAGTGTTACATGGATTTGCAGATTTTGACCAAGAACCAACCTGGTTTTTTTGCAGGTTAAGCAATTGTATTTTAGGCAAGAACTTGCACTTTTTACTTTTTGTGAGGTTGTTTTAGCTAACCTTTTCAGTTTGAAAGTCATAAACTCAAGTCTTAGCTCAGGGAGCAGGTTCATGTTCAGATTTCAGTGAAATAAGAAACTTGGGGAAAGAGAAGGAAGAGTTGGACACTGCAGCAAATAGGTTCTAACTGGAAAAGTGGGTATGCAAAGTGACATCCTCTAATAGCTCTTCTTCCATGTAACATCAGGGCTATATTGTCTGAGAAGTTATAGGGCTTCTTACTGATCGTATCTTCCAGCCAACTCTGTTAAAGGAGGTATCTTCCAATGAATGAAAATACTTGCTAAGCATAATGGAGAAAAAGGCTCTTTCATCAGACTGTAGGTGATGTAATCTGGCACCCCCAAACTTTGCTACTGGTGCTACTGTACAGAACACAACAAACAAACAAACAAGGAATCCAAACTGGCCTCTCAGTTTAAATTAAGTCTGCAGTGCCGACCAATAGACAGACAGACATCTTTTTACGATTTTCATTATTATGACAATAATGATGATGATGATGAAAAGAGTAAATCTGATCTGCCCCTTCCAAAGTGACAAACACTTTTCAGAGAAGGAAAGAGCGTCACCTTTGTGAAAGTACTCATAGTGTTTATTTATAGTCTTAACTAAGAAGTTAAGAGAGGCAAGTTTGAAAGGTAGCATCTCTTATTAGAGGCAATATCTTCTGCTAGACAAGTTAATAAAGCTGGAAAAAAGGATGAGGCTTTTAGAAATGCAGGCTTTTTTGCTGAAAGTGTGTCCATTTCTGCAGCCATATTAGCTGACCTAATGAAATATATTCTCTCTCCTTTCACATCATGTCATTTTGATAAAGGAAAACCCTCAGAGTTCTTTCAAGAGAATACACAAAGTTCTTTATATGGTGGCTGTATGACCTTTTACATATAAAAAGACTAATATTGAATAATTATTGCTGTCATGCTTACCTAAGGTATTTGAATAGTAGTATATAGATCATATTGTGCTTTGTGGATATGATGCCTGAAAACATCTGTTTGAAATCTGATTATGGACATAACTGGCATTTCACTTTCCTTGTGGAGACCAATACAATATGCTCCAAGAACCTGAACAATATTTACCTCAGGATAATCTGGGAGAAGTGCACTGAAGACTGACATAGATCTCTTACTGGCTTCCCAAGCAGAGTGCATTTTCCTTTTTATTTTTAAGCTAAATCTGATTCACTTGTAAATGTTGGTTTTGAAAAAGTTCTGAGACTTCCTCCTCCCCTTTTATATTTTATTGTCTCCTGTCTCCTTCTTCCACCATTCAGCCTGAAAAGGGTTACAGAGCCAGACATTGTTTCTGGTGCAGCTGCTCCTGTGATTAAAGCTTAACATAGCATGCTACCCCCTTAGCAGGTCTGCGTTCATGAAGGTATTGTGGAAATGGGCTGATCCTTTTCAAGTCGAGCATTTTTATAGAACTTCAGCCTCTAAGCAGAGCAGAAGGAATTAACTGTCCTTGCATGTCTGACGATTCACATGGCATGTAAATGTCTATGGTTCACCTATTTTTTGCATTCAGTTGAGCTGACCTTTAAAGACACCTCATGAATTCTTACATGTGGTGATTTTTACACTATTAAACCATCACTAAGTGCTGTAATAAGTGTTTCATTAACTAAAATCTGCTAGATTTTGCAGTGTGGTGTTAATTTTTTACCTGCTAATCTCAAAGTATCTAGCCTCAAAATAGCTTATTGGAAAAAAATGAATAGTAAGTTCCTTTTTTTACATCTGCTCATTTTTTATTTACAGATGTACCCATTTATTATCCTGATTAATATTTTACTGTCAAAATGTGCAGGAGGAAAAGAGATGGAGAAAAAAATGAAAGCAGTCGATTAATTCAGTTTTGATATAATGGAGACTATTTGGAAAATGTATTATCAAGGGAGCAATCACATTTTTTCCCACATACGGTAAGTACAGGACACCCACACGCTTGGTGAGACTAAAGAATTCCTTTCCTTGCTATTTTTATTGCAGTTCACCATTTTAGAAACAATAATAAAAAAGAAATGGAATAAAAAACCCAAGGAAAATAAAGATTTCCCAAAGATGAAACTGTGAAAATGACTTGGGCTCCTTACCTTGGCAAAGGCTTCCCAGGTTTGCACAACTGGTTGGTTCAATTGCAGAAGAGGGAATTAGGTATGAGCCTTTAGAAAAAGGAAGTAAAATAATTAGAAGGGTTTGGCTACTGGGCATAAAATTACCATGTCTCAAAATATACTATATCTTGCAGTGATACAGTCCTCTTCCTCATTTTTCTCAGTGGCAAAACTGATATTGCCATTTGCCTATAAGACTTATGTGTTTCCATTCTCTGTTGCGGCTGAGGGATCCATGAAAACCCCACTGACTTGCCAGTTACAGTCACTTACATATCCTCCCCTGGTTTTCCTAGCTTTCACTAAATAACATTGCATTAAATGAATGCAGCTTGCATGTACGCTGCCAAACGGCTTTAAGTGGAGGGGTCAGTATGGCCATAGGATTTATGCAATCTTTGTGAGTAATAACATGCAGCTTGGAGAAGCGACCACACTCCGCTGCTGTAGCACAGGTTACTCACTACACACTTCTGAGTAATCTGCCTGTGACAAACCCAACCAGATAAAAGGTTAGTAAACTTGTTCCTCTGCCCAGGGCGTGGGCATGATTAATATTCTGGAATGCATGATTTATAAGCAGATGTTATACGTCTGTATCTCTACTGAATTATTCATAACAACATGCATACACTTTGATGGTCTGGAGACAAAAACAGGGCACAAAAGAATGGCTAAAGAAGCAGAACTGGTGAAACTGCATTAATTACACTTTCT
>NW_009260493.1:4307313-4320008 GCF_000687185.1 Egretta garzetta
GTATCCCAGCGGTTGAGCTGCAGATACAGCTGCTTTTGCATTCTGTGTTGAAAATAATGGGGCCATAGAGCACGGCATAATTTGAACCCACTGGGAGCTTTGCCCTTTTGGCTTTTGCTTTACCATTTCAGAATGATATTGACTCAATGAGGTTCTCTCATGAAACATTGTATCCTTCCACAAAAGTAATGAGCCACCACCCATCAGCTCATTAAGATAGCTAGGAAAATATTTCCTGTGATACAAGAACAGATGAAGCATGGGGCCTCGCCACAGAAATCATGTCATGCCACAGATACCACTACATGTATTGCTGAAAAAAATAGGGCAGAATTTAAAACATGTGATCCTTAACAAATATTAAAGCTCAGCTTTTTTGGGTTTTTTTTTAATGGATTAAGAGATAAGGCAAATTCACTTCCTTGGTACACTTCCTATGAACTGCAGGAAGGATGTTCTAAGTGAACGTACTACCTCCTCGGGAAATTTTTTTTTCCCCCCGAATATAGTTGCTAATATTAAACAGTCAATATCAAAACCTGCTGTAAGTTATCTCCTCTTGGTTCTCTATCACAGAAAGATCACCTGAAAGTCAGCTTGGAAAATCTGTGGACCTTCATATTTTCTTCAGTGACTATTTAAAAAAAAATGGTGATTTTATTTGGTGAATCTAAAAGTATCCAATCCAACTTTACAAAACACTTAAGCCAAAACACTGTATACTTTAAAGAGGAATATTTTCAGTGAACATATTCAAAAAGCTTTTTAAAGTTTTTACTGGGTTGGATTCTGGCCAGACAAGACTTTCCCTTCAGTGTCCACCAAATAAAATATAATGATTTGGATGCAAAGAGATACTTGGCATAACCTACTATATGAAACCAAGTGGCATGGTCAATAATGTGAACAGCAGATATGGACCTGCATTATGGTCACTTTGTGTGATATATCTCACTCACTTCAAATGCCTAAAGCCCAGACAGCCGTATCTGCTCGTCACGCTAGACTTTCTTTATAGCCAGTGGAGAGGAACAGGCCCTCCTACAGTAAAAACCGTCTGGCTTCACTGAGACACCTTCTCCAGTATGAGATGCACTGACCTTTGGAACAGCCTTTTTCATTCCACTGTTCACAAACAGCACCGAGGGCAATTAGCTCAGCCTGAAACATCATTCAGCTGCCTAAGGCAGACAGATCCCACCTTGAGTTAAATCTGACAGTGAAATTAAGAATTCCTCTGGCCTTTGGGAATGAAGAACTCGTACAAAGTGTACGTGAGGCAAAGGCAATTGCAAGCATGGACAGACAAGCAGCCACATTACCCTTAAACCAAGTAAATCATACCCTGCTATAGGTGTAGCTAGTGCAGGCTCCAAAATCAGTACCAGAAGTTGATTAAATGCTCCTCAGTTTGCCTGCACTGAGCTCTGAACTGGTGCTGTTACACCGCTATCATTACCTAGGCTACTTGTTTTAAAATTAGTCAGGATACCCAGACTGTGTACATATACCTTTAAATGCAAGCCATGTGAAGGTACGGCAATAAAAACAGAATTCCGTCAAGTGTTCCAGAAACACCCCACCATGATTGCACAGCTGTGAAAACATTAGTCTAAGGAATAAACTAGGAGAAGGTAAAACCATGAAAAGATTATCTGGAACAATTTGCCAGTGTTTTTATGCTCCGTAAATCTACTTGTAAAAGCTTTGTCTGAAACCCCATGAAAATAATACCCCTTGAAAAAATGTAAGTGCTGTTCAGGCATAGATAGGTTGAGATCATTGCTAAATGCTTGGTTTGTTGGGGGTTTTTTTTAAGTTACATGCCACTTCCTGGGGAAGCGTTACTGGAGCTGTGCAAAAACCTCTTTTCTGCATAAATCCTTCCATTGCTGCTAAATGAAGCCTAATCAGTAGAGTCATCTCCCTGCTGCCAGTGGTTTATTCATGGCTGATAGCCTGACTCATCAACTCTCCCGTTGAAGGCTGGTTTTACAATGAAGGCTTTTATTCAAGAAGATGAAGGGAAGAAAATTCTAACAATTCCCTCTCTGGGATTAGTAACCATTTTTGAAATGGCACTGCACCCAATATTTTCTTGTAGGAAATGCCCTGGTTCAGGAAAGCCTGTATCATAGGAGGTGATTTAACACCTTTGAAAGAAAAAGACTGACTAGTGAGTTAGTTTTCTCATAGTCTTAGTCAGAGAAAATAACGCTGCTTATGTATAGATACATCTTGTGGCTTGTATAGACACCTGGGCCTAACATACGAGCGCTAATACAGGTTTTTCAAAATAAGGTTCTGCTGTAAGGAAACCACTAAACAATGGCATCCCAAGGAATAAAACTGTGGCATGAAAGTAAGTGTGTTGCTTCTGTGACCACAGCTGTGATATTACATTTCTGTCACAGGACTGTACAGTCTTTAACAGAAAGAAGGACAAGACCCGTGCTCCAGTCAAAATTAAATGACCCCACGACATTTACAGAGGTCTTGGTAGGTTGTTTAGTAAAAGTGTTGTGGTAGTCTTCATGGTATAATAGTGTAAGAGGAGTAAGATTTTCTGGGAAGTTATTTTCTGGCAAGAAAGCAAGATGGGGTTTTTTAGCCACCTTAATCCCTCATGAGCTATTAGATATAGAATCTGGCACACTTTAGTGATGCCAAGCTAAGGATTCTCAGAGTGCTGACAGATGCTCTGTCAGGAGGCACTTGTATTGACGCTATTTAAGTTTAAACAAATAAGTAGTAAGGTGTCAGAGGAGCAAGAAGGCAAAATTGGAGAGGATCACATTAGATACGAAGACACCCCACATGGTTCAGAAAGAACCAATATTTGTAATTGCTTAATTTGACTTTTTTGTTTTGTTTTGCTTTGGTTTTTAGCAAATCTGTGTTTGCTACAACAGGAGGGCTCAAATGCTGTGGACATGGAGTTTGAGAGCAGCTGATTTTCGTGAGCATCACATGTGTGTGTATAGGCTACTACTGGCCATGATTCAGGTTTTCCCCTATGCATTTTATAATTATTCAAACATCTCTAAAGTTGTTACTAACCAAACCATTCTTTAAAAAAAAAAAAATAATACTGGTCCAAAGTGACAATGATTTTTCAGGTTGTTTTTTTTTTTAATCTGGAAAAATTGTCAACAAGCTGTAATAACATATAAATATATAAAAGTTTCACTTGGACACTTATAAGAATCAAGTGTCTGAGCCATGAAATGAGAATAGGTTGGGCAATGCACTGAAATTTATCTTCTGGAGTACTATCTGGAGTATCTACAGGAAGAAAGACCTTCAGTCATTACCAATTAAAAAAAGGACTGATAATATGCCATCAGGAAGATAAAACCCCATGATTTTGATCTAGAACTTTCTGTTCCCATCCGCCTCCTCTAATTTAATCTTTTCTTGTCCTTTTCTGTCTCACATGCGTTGTTGTTTTGCCACTGCTTTTGCTGGCTCAGCATACACAGCACAAGGCAAGCAAGTGCTCCTTCTGTCTAATCAAAGGGCAGGTACAAAACCATTTACTAAATGGTTAACAGACAGTTTTTTCTCAAGACACCACTGCAATCTTACTTGAGGCTAGCAGGCCTGTTATCCCCATTTTGTAAGAGTAGAAGGCCAAGAAAATAAACTGTTAAGGAAAAACTTTGATCTGAGGATCATTTCAAGCAGCAACTCAATACATGTAGTGGACTTGTTCTTTTCCTTTAGGGAATCAATGCTAAACCCTTTCAAAGCCTCTGTGCGTGGTAAGAGTTGAGCTAAAGTCTAAGAAAGGTAAGACCTAGCTGTTTTTCTTTCACAGGAGCTGTCTCTTTTTCCGTGCTGGTATATGATACGTTCAGCACAATGCAGCAGTGTGGGGGGAAAATAAGAAATAAGATTTGGCAAGGCGTACTCACCACAACTCAAATTGTTTTCTGCTTTCAGTGCTGAAGTTGGAATACTCCAGAATTCATTTTCCCAGTCTACAATGTTTCCTTTCACATCACAGCTGAGGTTGGCCAGTGTTTGCACATTCATGGTGAAATTCCAGAGGCGGAAGTTGTAAATGTCCCCATTTAGAGAGCTCATTTCATTGCTGTTAGAGCCCAGCACCAGCCTCCCGTTTCCAGGGATAACTTTGTGAAGGATACCCTGACAGTAAACTATACGATAGGTGCTTTTGGCATATATACCAATACTGCCCGAGAAGCTATCCCCTACGACACAGAGCTGCTGAAAGTTTCCCGTGAAAAACTCTGCATCTGGGGGCAATGCATTCTCAAGCGTGCACTGCGTGCCTGACATGGACAGAAAATAGCCTTTTGTGGTCTTCCCAAAGCTGAAGTATTCTGTCGACAATGCATCGGTGTAGGAGAAAACCTTCCAGTCGTCATTGTCATCACTACTGCCCTTGGTTGCTTCAAAGCACAGTGTAAACTGGCTAAGGTCTGGCACTGAGACAGTCTCTGCCACGGACACGACGTCGACGTCGGGAACCTGGGGAATGATGACTTTCTGATTCCTCAGAGACACAGCGACTAGAACCAAGAGCAGATAAATAAATTAACCAAAAAATAAATTCATACAGAAATAAAGGCAGACTGGCAGCAGGGGTTAAAGTAACATGCATTAAGTGAAACATTCATCAGGTGGTTTTTATCACTGTAATAGCACACATGAAGGGGAATTTGGCTTGGGAGTGCCCTCAGCTGAAAATATGCAGAGGTCCTTTTCAACGGCATGGAGAATGCTACCCTACACACAGTTAACAACCCTTCAAGTTGCATTAAGAGCAATATTAGGACACATTACCTACTAACTTCCAACCCTGCCTCAGCTCACTTTATAAAAATTACTACTCATTCATCTAGTAAGGATGCACTAGGCAATGGAATAAACCAGTTATTTGAAAAACACAGTATGACTTGCTTTTAAGATATACTATTTTAATTACTTGTCTGCATGACTGCATTACACCAAAGAAGTTCAGGCCTTGCTTCTTTTAAATATCGCAATAGAAGAAAGCCCCCATTACATTCCTTGGCAAACTGAAGCCTTTTGTTCCTGAATTCAGCTAATGGGTTTCTGCAAAGCATTAGGCATCAGGCATCTTCTCATTTTGTCCCCAGCAGCCTTTTGGTTGAATACTGCAATCGTGTGTTCAGGAATATTTCTATCCAAGCTGTCCACTGATTGCTAATATTTGGGACAGCAGTTTTGGATTTTGCACAAGTATCTAGAAATGGCTAGTCCTCTTGTAAATACGCACTGCAGTAAGGGTATTTAGGCATGAGCAGAATTACTCTGTCTCTAGTCATTATTAAGCATTCTCATTGGCACTGGCAAAGTGGCAGTCATCAAATGTGAAAAACAGTATCACATGGCATATGCTTTTTCTCCATGAGTATATTAACAATAACTCTGTTCACTCTGCTTTGGAGAATGCTATTTTTCAAAATAAAACGTCAATATGCTCTGTTTTATTGGCACATTTATGGCAGCAAAATTCTTCTAGCATATTTCTCCACAGAAACAAGTTCCAGGTTATCAGTCATACAAAGGTATTGAGGTCAACAAGACCAGATTGCAGCAGCCCTCAGTTCTACTTCTGTCCCCGCAGTTCTGTGGCAGATCACATCTGTAGCAAAAGTCTGCAACCTCCTCTACACATTTTCACAGTGCATACACTGTTTTTTGCTACGCCTGAAGAATAACTGCCACAGTAGTGAATCCTTAGTCTCACCTGGGACTTTTAAGTGATGCTACAACACATACATTAATTACTACACCTGTTCCATTCTGAGAATGAAATAAAACCCTTTCAATTCGAGACATGTGAGGGAAGGGCGACTGTCATGCCACGCTCAGGAAAGGAGACAGATATATAGGGTATAAGGATTCTGTGCAGTCTGTGGCATTGCAATTTCCCTTTGCTAGCTGCTTGCAGAGACTCTGAGCTCCAAGCTACCGTATTTAGATATACGCAAGGACATAATTTGACCAAGAAATTATATAGTAAAACAACATACAAGCATTGCGCATTATCTGCCAACCCAGCAACTGGAGAATGGGAGGGAAGAGAAAAAAATACTGGGCTTTTATAGTTACTGGATTTACTTCATAGATTTTTTTTCTTCCCAAGGGCAAAAGTATGTTGTAACAATTTTGTAGATACAAAATGTGTTCGACTCTCCATTGAAAACAGGGGCATTTTTTTCGTGCATGAATTATACTGTAAGCCTCTTTATGTAACATGGTAAAAAGTTTCAGAAGTATAAGGGTTCAGGACTTGCAAAAGAAGAAAGCCCATTCATATGAGCACTGTCCAGGCTGTGTTAGGGTGGTCTGGAGACTTATGGACCACCTGGTCACATTTAAACAGTATAGGAAGAGAAATAAACAGGGAGGACGTTGCTCCGGTACTGAACACGTCTACTCAACGCTGCTCTACTCATCTGACAGATTTAGCCACTGGCACCTTCCCCGTACAGTGAAAGGACAGAACTGACAAGTATTTTGTCCATGTGGAGAAAACAGAATCCTGCCATCAACATTAAGTACAGATCTCTTTCCTGATTGCTGTTGCACAGCCAGTCATCCTACTAATGAACTTCAGATGTTAGTGTTGGAGAAACTGGTTATTCTCTGAGGAAGAATATACATATATTCTTGGAATATTCATCCAAGTGTTCAGACTACTTTCAGAATGATGCTAAATTCTTTCTGTTAGGAAGATAACTGGATTACAATGAACAGAGGGGGTTTTGGACACATTGCTATTTACTCATGAAGAACATACAAGAGCCTTGGCAGCCCGGACGCAGCAGGAGTGACCAGAAACAGGCAGCTCGCTGTTCTGAGATCCACATTGGCTTTTACAGGAGCGCTGGGATGACATGAAGCTCACCTCTGCTGCTTTTCAGAGCCCCTAGCTTGCATTGCGGCTCACTGTCTCACATCCTACACCCCTTTACACATAAGCAAGCCAGGAGTCCCTAGATTGCGTTTTACAAACCTTTGCAGGGAAAACTGCTTTCCTGCTAGTTGATGGGCTTTTCAGCATGGTTTGGTGCTTGAGTGGTGGCTTCTGCTGGTCCTAGCTTCACTGCTTTCACCTGCCCTTTCACTGATGCTGGAAGAAATGCATCAGCTTAAATGAGGTCTGCAAGTGTCTGTATACCAAATGCCTGTTTGAGA
The DNA here is from genome assembly GCF_000687185.1 of Egretta garzetta. NCBI lineage: Eukaryota > Metazoa > Chordata > Aves > Pelecaniformes > Ardeidae > Egretta > Egretta garzetta. Next base: position 4,314,511 of record NW_009260493.1, read on the forward strand.
GTTTTTTGTTGCTACTGCACTGAATTGTGCTTTTAATCTGGGCTACTGCAGTACTACTCAACTGTGTGCCAATTTTACATGACATTGTTTCAAGCGTTTCTGTACTAAGAGGCCTGTTGGCTCTCCTTCCTCTCCTGTTGATGACTGGGTGACTTCTGCTCACCAGTGGAGATATTACTTATGCAGATAACTAGAAAATCGTTCTAACATGCCAGCTCTTCAGCTGGTGTAAATTGCCATAATTCCCCTAAGACTAGGAAAGCTGCGTTCATTTACTGCAGTTGAGGATACGTCCCATCCATCTGCAGCTGGATATGTTTTAGGAGGCGACAAGCAGAAAAGCCAACGTTTGTGTGGGTGGCCAACTTGTTACAGATAATAGGACGTGCTCTGTGAAACTCCGTTTGAAACTGCTCTGACTTAACATCGAGCAGTCACATAAAAGCTGTTCTATTCTCAGCTAATTCCCTCCCAAAACTAACTCACTCTTATATTTGTCTTTCCCCACATGTATTTTGTCTTGTGTACATATTGTATATTAGGACGTACCATTAACGTCCTTTTAAATGCCATTTCTAGATAGCAAATTGCTGTGTGTCTTCGAACAGCCCTTTAATTTCCAACTTTGCATTACTTTGTGAAACTTGAAATTGAACAAACTACTTAATTTTATCATTTAGGTATGATAATTTCTGAGATATGAAAGAAAATATGAATACAACACTGTTACCCTCGCTCTGGGTAAAATTAATGATTTTGCCCAGGTATCATGTTCGTAGTAGTAACAATGGTGTCAGCTTGAGAAAGGAGCTTTAAAATTCCATTGGGGATCTGAAGTGAGGGGGTGTGCAATCTCTCTGATAGCTTTGGGAACTCTTTGCAAGGACAGGAGAGCGTAGCACTGACATCAGCTGTGCAGATGCCTCGTAATTTCAGCGTGTGTGTGCACTGATGTTCTATAGTCTACATGTTTTTAGAACTTGAAAGGAAAGCAGTATGTTATCATCCCTTTACCAAGCCCCTTTTCTGTAGCCATTGCCACGTTAAACATTGCCGTGATCTTTGTCTGTAACTGTCTTCTGAACCCAAGGCAATTGCACAACTGAGGGCAATAAGCAGAATATAGTTATAATTTACCCTAGATGCATGCAGCCAGCTATCATGGCATCCATAATCAAAATCAATATGTCAGGCGACAGTTACAGATTTGGAGTAATGAAACAAAGTTCAGCGGCCTTAGTCTAGATGCTTAACAGCGAGCCTTAACACAGAGTTTCTGAACTAATACGTATGTGAAATATTAAAATATAAGCCACTGGTGAAGGTCACCGATACCTTTACTCACACTGGGGAGTAGTCGTCTTATTCAAAATGAAAGGATATCTTCCAAGACTATTTAATTTTAATGGTGCTATGTTCATATATGAGGTACTATTCAATTTGGCACGGAGGTAATATTTTTACTTTCATAAAAATACATTACCTATAGATCTAAAAACACAAATGGTTCTCTGACTGTGTCTGTGGACCTTTCCTCTCCTCCTCACTGAGCACATCTGAGGGCAATATTGCATCCTTTTATTCCAATTGTAAGTCATTATATCCCTTATAGTCCTACTTAAACATTAAAATATTAAAGAGGAATAAAGAAATAAATAATTTTGCATAATCTGATTGCATATAATTTTTTATGATCCGCTTGATTTTACAGCTTCTTAAAATACAACAAAAGCTGCTATTTTCAAATAGAGAAACCCTTCAGAAAATTTGCTTCCACTTTCAGAAGAGAACAGGTTCTCCTAGAATTATTACTACTTCCATTTTGTCAGCATGAAAGGATGTGAGCAGAAAGAAGTATTTTTCGCTCCTCTATATGATGTTACTTTTTTTCTTTTCAGAACTGCACACAAATTTTGCTGGCATAATCAGGACTACTTTTGTTTTATGATCCCTGAGGGTTACTATCTTAATTATTTTAAAATATGTGTAGTAAATATTAAAAAAAAAAAAACCCCAAACACAAGGAAAATGTGCTCATGTCTGAAAAGATAACTGCAAACCTATCTGCTCTGTGTCTACAGCAGCCAGCCAACCAACAGAACATAAGTGTAGCGCAATAATATAAATGCTTAATGCGATACTAGTATTCAGTCTAAGGTGTGTGACTTCAACTAAAAGAAAGCCAACTGAGAGCACGCTACTGTAAACTATAACCCTGAGGTGGAATGAATGGCAAGTAGCATATGGGGTCTGTGAGCAATCATCCTAACACCCTCCGTTACCTCACTGCCCTTTGCTGTCATGTGAGAGCAACTCCTAATTAATGCTTTAAACAACGAAAGAAACACCAGTCAAGCTATTTGTACTCTTATCTGCCAGGGGAAAAAGCATGGCTGGTTTTTTTGCAGTTGTTAGGCTTTTTAAAATCTAAGCATTGCTAAGTATTTAAGGAAGGGAAAGAATGGTCAAGGCACTGGAACAAAAGGTAGCCATTCTGCAATGCCAGTTCATCCCTGGGAGTTTGCTCTAGAGGCTGGAAGAAGCCCGGAGAAGTTCTGCCTTCTGCACAAACTCCTCCCCCGCTGTTGGGCGTTTCACTGGGCCGGAGGTCTGGGCTGGCTTCATGTCTGGCTCAGCTAAGTTCCCTCTCATGTTCTCCTTTAGGTTTCTATGTCCCCCTGCAGGTATGCTGACCTGAAGGGCAGGTGTCCTGCTTCCAAACCCACCAGCAGGGAGAGGCACTGTTAGGTCTAAAATCTTTGCATGTGAAAAGTTTTCCTGGCGCGCTTGATGTCATGTCCCAGAATAAAATAATTTCTTTTCATGCAGATAAAAACAAATTATTTAAAAAAACATACAACTGAACTCTGCAGTTTTACCCTGCAGCCTCCAGATCCTTTCCCTTCTCATGGAGGACTTGATTCCTTTTGGAAGCATCATTCTAATCCTTATAGGACATTTCCTTCTAACATCTGTCAGAGGGATGAAATGCTTTGGGTTTACTTACTTCGTACATAGCTGGCATTAAAACCTTTCTTTTGGATACTGAAGTCGCTCTTAAATGACACGATCATTTCATTTCCGGTAGAGTTATAGGATAATCCTTTGGCAGTGATGCCACAAAGGTTCATTGGGCTTTCTCCATTGTCTAATGTCAGTGAGTCATAAATGCAGCCTGGAGCTTCTTCAATGTCAAAGTCAATAAATGTTAGCTGTATGATGAATCCATGAGGTGCTCGGATGATCCACTTGCATGCTTGGCTGTTGGGGTAATCACTGGGGAAGCACGGAGAAGTGAAAACTCCAGAGGGGTCAGTTAGCACGATCCTACAGTCGTAGCATCCATGAGCTGGCAATAGAAACAGAGAAAGGCTGGAGGTCACAAAGAGAGGCAACTTAACAGGAAAGTAATTGTCAACACAAAACCTAAATGTATTTCTATACAGAAAAACATGAACAGAGATGGGAGACAGGAAGGCAGAAAAAGGCCTGGTTTTCCAGTAGGCAAAATGCTGGAGGAATAGCACAGCAAAAGAGTATTTTACATAAGAAGTCCTATGCACAAGAAATATAAATTATACCACTAAATATTCATTTGTGCACACAATATGTACCTGCTATGTATAGTGACCTGAAAAAGGCAAAGTGAAAGCAACATTTTTCAGAAAACAATTCAGAAAGGCAAATGAATTCTTCAGCTGCAACTGCTAACAAGATGACTGGTATCATTTACATTTTTTGGCTGCTGGTCTGATGCTGACTGGTGGCAATTCCAGCAGCTCTGTGCCATGCTATTGTTTCCAGTGGAATGCCCCTGGAATGCAGCAGCACAAGAGATGGGTTGAAGAGAGGCAGCAGCAGCGGCTCGACAGGGCTCTGGAAGGTTTGTCACCAGCATTTCCAGCCAAGGCTCTCCACATCACCCAGAAGGGCAGCAGTGAGCTACTGGCCTTTGAATCAACAGCAGATTACTGCATTCGTCCCATGCTGACTCAGCTCCATTGACATATTTGTGGCAGTCAGGCTCCAAGAAATTCTTCGCCTATTCTTCATACTCCTTTGCTCACCTGCTGTGCTTATCCACGAGAATTCCAGGCCCAGCTAGTCCCCAGGGTTGCGTTTCTTGTTTGGTTTACATTTGCTCGTTTATCGTATATGTACATAGTGTATTATATAATTACCGTGAACTCCCTGCTGCTAAAATCTGTAACAGTTTGCCAAAGCAGCGCTGAACAAACTAGGTGGGAACTGAATATCACCAATAGATAACCAAAGAAAGTAACAGGCATATTTATGCTGAATTTGCAAATATTTCATTAGGCCACAGTCCTGCATCAAGTACTACAAGGACAAAAAAAAAAAAAAATAGGACAATGTGAACATGCATTATTAGTTGCCCAAGCTAAAAGCAACTAAAAAACTTGTCAAGTATAATTTACACATGGAGCAGCTATAAAATCGGAATAAATGCAACAAAATTCTCTAAAGAGCCCTTGATGTTTCCTTCCCCTGCTTGGGTCCTGACACTGTTCAGTCACGTTCAAATGGTGCTTGGCCTGGGCAAATGGACCCTGACTTTGTGAAGAGGCATGGCAAAAACCACAGCAGTTTAGATCTGCAGGGAGAACTGTGAGGTGTCTTTTACAGGGTTTTTATAACTTTAATTTGCAAATCACAAGTTCATATAGCCCCAAATAGGTAAAAGAAACTAATAATTAGTTGGCCTCTCAGAGCCAAATACAGGTTGGTTACATTAGAAAAGATCACTGGAATGATTATTTGTTCAGATAAGAAACAAAGATTTTCTGAAAGATTTGCAAGCAGCTTTGGGAAGAAGTGGCACTCATGACACTGGAAAACTTGATCTCCACAGTACAAACAGGAGCCTGTCCACTCTTAATTTCTCTGCAAATCTTTACAGTCAGAGGACTACGCTCACCTGCCCTGAATCCCTGCTGTTCCATTTATTAACCAGAGAGGGAATAGTTACTTTGGAGTATGGTGACTATAAATCCTGCAGTTGTACGGGCAGATGATGGTTTCATCCAGTGGATTTTGCACAGATAGGTATCAGTTTTCAGAGAACCACCCTAGACTGAGAGGAGGAACAGGAAAAGCACACTCTAAGCCAGAAGCTGCTACAGTCTCGTAGTCCAGGGCGAGTGAGCCTCTACAGGGCAGAGCAGCTGTAAGACGGCCCTGGCTGGAGCTGCCTCCAGCTGGGAGGCTCAGTGATTCACGCTCCTGCCTTCGCCATTGCTAGGGGCTGAGGATTTGGCAGCACGCCGCACCCACTCTCCTACCCATTCCTGCCAGAGAAATAAATGACAGAGCTCTATCTGGGCAGTTGAGGGCTTTCCCTGTGCACCCAGATGGACCTGAAGCCAGGGACTAAGCTGTTACGTGTCGTAAATAGATATAGGAACATGGGTGTTACGGTACACTCATTCAGCCTTGGACCCCTAAAGTAAATCTTAAGTGCACTATAAAACACTGCT
>NW_009260493.1:4320622-4328057 GCF_000687185.1 Egretta garzetta
GCCACTTGTCAGTAAAACTGTATCTCTCAAATCGGTAGAATATTACATTCAGCCTGAGACTGGAAGAGTCAAACCGGTCCCTCAGAAAGAACACAGACATTGTTGAGAGAAGCCTGCCTTTATTAATTCTATTGATCACCATCAGCCAAAACAGGACTCAGCTCTTCTATTTATCTCTCTCTTGAGTATTTATCATTGTTTCTCAGCTGTGTTAAAAAAAAGTCAGTACACATACAAAGTACTTTTATCCCTGCTGTCTGTCACTGTGAATACTCAAACATAAATATAATTTGTTATTGTTTTTTTTTTACTCATTTAATCTTTTCACTAACGTATTCTCATTTTATTATATTCATATTGTTTTTTTGGTTTTACAGAACTAACGCAAAAAACCAGCCCCTAAATTTAGGTAGGAAAATGAGTGCTCAAAACTTTGCATACACAGAAGAAACAGATTTGGTGAGCAAAATAGTTTACTTTTTTGAAGTGGGTTGGCTCCATTTTGGCATAGTAGCTATTCTGTCCATGACTGCAATTTGAAGGAGAAATATCCTGTTTTCATGCAAATGTCCACCATAGTAAGTAAAAAGGAAAGAAAACAAACAACAAAACTATATATAAACAGAATGGTTTTGAATGGAACTTTTTGCACAGCTTCTCATGAGACAGTTATTTTTCTATAAACACCACCTATTCTACTCATTAAAGAGAAAAATTGCTGTGGCAACCTTAGGCCGTCAGCCAAAGCTGACAGATATTTTGCAATTCCATTGGCCCAGAGCAGTTCTGAACTGTGGATACCGAACACTTGTTGCAATACACACCACAAACATTTCTACAAGAAATCTGAGATATTTTCTTGATTTTAATGGGAACAAATTTAAGTATGCTATTCGTGGTCAGGAACCCCACATACACAGATTCTGCCTGTCAAGTATTTTTGATCACCCTAGACTACAGGAAGTTCAGAGTCTAAATATATTTCATCCAATAAAAGTCTTCATCTTTTCTCACCCTCTTTTTTTTCTGCAAACCAAAATGAACACTCTACCCATATAGCGAAATCAAGTGCTTAATTTCAACATTTTCTAAACTGAAAGTTTCACCAGGCAACTCATTCACCTCCATCATGGGAATACCCTGGAGCATGGTTTTCATTTCATAATCACTTTTTTTTCTGCAGGACTCATACTTCCTATAATAAAAGAATAAGTATTTAGTATGATACTTCAACATTATACTAAAAAGGAAAAATAATAAATTCCTCTGGAGCATGTTAGAGCTTTCACCAAAGTTATCTAAGTGATTCACAAATGTTAATTCAGAAGGGGAATCGACTGTAGGGAAAATGGCTTTTTCCCTTCTATCATGCCCATTTTATAAGGATAAAGTTAGGCATGGAGACAATGGGCAAAAATGGCAAAAGTTTCCATGGATTTGGGGTTCTTAGTCTAAGAAATTAGAGTGCTGAGTTTCCTTAACTACTTAGTATTTGTACAGGGTTTTATATGTCCAAAGCACACTATCAGTGACTTTAAACTGCAGCTGGGAGAGAGCAGTCTGCCAATCTGGCCCACTGTAGAAAATCCAAAAATGAGTACTTGGTGGCCAATGGAAAATTTTGGTCAAAGCAATTTGGCCATCTTTAATAGGAACTTATCAGTAAAAGCAGGGATAGAATCCTGTTCTCATGGTTGCCAATTTTCCTAACCATGAGACTGTTCCCTCTCTTCTATGAGAGTCCTGCCTATTTCATATATATACCTTTTAATTTCTATGAAGAGAAAAGTACCTTATACTAGTCTTTCCTACACCGTGCCAAATCATCTGAAGGCTGCCCTAAAAATAAGGGGCTAAGGGAAACAGTACATGACTCATTAAAGATTGCACCATACAGACAGACATGCACACACACAAACCTCACATCCTATGGAACAAAATTAATCTCCCAGCTTGTCCCATCTACTGATTTTTTCTCCTTAAAGCCCCAGCAGAGAATTCCACCATTTGAACTCATGAAGACACCTGTAGGCACTGAGATACATAATTTGAAAGTGACTTTCAACAGGCCATTTGCGGGCAGCTGAAGCCGCAGTCAGACCCAGAGCTACAATGCTGAACAGCAGATTTAGGAAGGAAACATTCTGTATATAACCTCATCGTATACCTTTGTACTTCTCTTTTTTTTTTTGATTTTTTTTTCTTACATGACTAACACATTCCAGCACTTGCCTCTAAAACATGTGCTAATATTCGTATTTTCCTCTAACTCCTCACACTTCTCTACTTCTCTCCACTGTCATCATTTTCCCCCAAAATCTCATTTTTTGCCCTATTATACTCTGCCCTTCTTTCTCAGGCATGAGCTTTGACTTCTACCTCTCCACCTGCTTTCATTTCTGCACTTACCCAACCTTGGAGAAATACTGGACAACAAATTTTGTTTGGCCAAGAATTTTTTCTAAAGAGTAAAAGCAATCCAGCTTGGGACACTGCCTATTTCAGCTCTAAAGACTCAAGGATCAAAAGAAAACCGGGTCTCTGGGGAAAAATGTCTGCACTTGCAATTTGTGCATTATCCAGTTTGTTTTCACAGTAAGTTACACCTTGCATTGGGTTTTTCTTTTTTCAGCTGGAGCATGCAGCTGGCCTTCTGTACAGCATTTTCCACCTGACAGAAGTGTAAATGACTACATATGCGTAGGCAGCAGCACAGGATACCAATGATAGCTGGTGTGGGTTGAATTAACACTACTGGTATTTTTTTAAAATCCATTAAAGGCTCCCTCATAAAAGTAAAAAAAAAATGCTACTGGATTCCATTTTGGCATGAAAATTAACTCTACTTCTCCCTGTAGAGGACACAACTTCCATATGAAAATATCCTGAAGTAGATCTATTTAGCTCTGGGATTGAATTTGCAGAAAACAAAACCAAAACAGTTTATGTTAACTCCAGTCTTAAAAACTCCCCTGCCTGACAGAATTGGGGCAATCCTAAACCACAGAAAATCTTAACTACCCTAACTAGAACTTTAGGCATAAAAAAGCAGTACATAATTAATTATAATTTGTTATAATTTTGGTCATTTTGAACTAAGTGAGAGAGAAGCACAGGGAGGTGACATGACATAGGCATTTGCAAGCGTGTGGTAAAGCCCAAAATAGAAGCGAAACCTTACAGTCATTTACTGAAACAGCATGAAAAAACCCCTATTTTCATGAACATGAGGCAGGGAAAAAGTCTTGCTTTATAACAAGCAATTAATTGTTTTACTATTTCAAGGATGGCATAAGAGAGATATGGCCAAACATTAGGTTAAACATATTTATGACTCCAAATAGATGGGTGAATGAGGTCAGCAATGGGCACACCTGCAGACAAGCAAGAGGAAGGGCCAAACCACCAAGATGTGGGTGGGCTGGAAAGGCTACAGAACAAACAAACCCGTGTTATTCCAACGAGACACAAACACTAAACCCAGAACAGCTATCACACGGCAAAGGCTTCAACAGAAGCTTATCTTCACCTTAAAAAATCATTTCAGATATAAAGGGGATCCGTAGGTCTACAGAAATTCCTATAGGCAAAACATGAATGTATTAATTGCAAAGAAGTGTCACATCATTCACTCTGGACATAAAGTAATGCTCTGCTTACTCACTCATAAGTTAGTTATAAGATAAGACCTATACAAATTTTAATGCGAAACATTAAGCATAGCACTCTTCTGGAGCCTCTGCACACCAAACCATGTTGTCTGTTCCCTGCGCAACCCACAATTTGATCGAGTTCTGCCTGAGAAAGTGCAAATGAGGAGGTGTGGCAGGCTTATTCTTGCTTCTTTATTTACTTTCGAAGTAGAAGCTGTTTGATCTCCTAAAAAGATCCTTATTTTGCTACAGTATGCTGGCCCTGATAAAAGTTACTACACACAACACACAATTTAATGTTAGCATGCACTGTAATCCTCAAATTAAACAGACAATCCTAACTATTTAAACAACTGGATTTAAAAAAAAAAAAAAGAAAAAATGACAAAAATAAAGGACAAAAATAACAGAAAAGGATTATCTCTGCAATAAATAGAAGGGACGTTAAGACTGTCATCCTGATGTGTATAAAAGTTTGTCCCTGCATATACGATGTTACAGGGCTGAAGTCTACTGGTTAAAAATATGATTATGACTGTGTATGAATGTAAATGTCCCTTGATTTGTAATGATAACATGGAACCATTTCTACTTCAGCATTTCTACAGTGTGCACTGCCCTAAATTCACAAAAATCTTGAGCAAATCCTAAAATCTCACGGATATGAGTTGGAGTTACACATGGACTCAAAATTCAGCAACTGCCTCAAGTCCTTTCCTGCACAATGACGCCTTTGAGTCCTGTCTTTGAAGCTTTACAGGCCCGTCTTCAGCCTTGCGGCCCCCTCAAGGCAGAAGGGGAGGGCACGGCTCCAGAGCTGCTGCCCTATGAAAACAGCAGGGGAGGCACTGTGTGGACCCCAGCAGCGAGGAAGGCTGTGCCATCCTCTCTGCTTCTGAACATTTTCTTTTCTGAAAGGAAAGGAGTAATAACTGGACCAACATAGGCAAACACCCGTTCAGGGTGAGAGAGCTGCTCTCAGACATGCAGGTTGCATATGAAAAGCTGGTAACTGTGTGATTAAATAATTAACATAAACCATTTTACAGCTGGCCTAATGTCCACACAGCAATCCTTACTCTTCCTTCCTTTCCTTGCCAACCCACTGGGCATATTCTAGATTCCCAAGTTGCTGACTGAACCTGGGGAAGAGGTTGATCTTTTATATCAAACTGTCACAGAAATAGTTCCTTCCAATCTTAAAATTTCTTTCCCAAATTACTTATTGCTTAAAGGCCAGGAAAGGCAAGGTTTAATTTCTAATTCAGTCATGAACTTTCTAAAAATGTCAATCTCCTACCCTTCCCACTTGAAAACACAAGCATTATTCCTCTGGGTAGGGTTCAAACCCATCCCACCACCCTTTGTTGGTAGGGTTGTATGTCAGCTTCCAGCTCTGCAAAGGCATCAGTAGCAGGCTTTGACGATGGACAACTTGTGTGTGGAGAAACATATTTCAGCTCACCTTTGTAGGAGGGTAAATTTCTCCAAACACTGAGCAGTTAAACTGCTGGTCAATAAAATACTTGGCAGTGTAGTGTAGGCCATCAAAAAATGAAACCTAGTACAGTTTAAATAATTCTCTAAAATGTACCCAAAATACTTATTTATATTAATAGGTGTAGAATATATAGAATCCTCAACAGGATAAACATCACCAGTTTTTATGTGAAACCACCTGCATAGACTCATCAGTGATATAACCAGCATATTAAAAAAAAAAAATATCTTAGAAGCTTTATACAAGTGAAACTTTACATTATCCTACTTAAAGCTGCAACACATAATCAAATGCATTTTGCACAGCATATGATAAAGATGTAATTAGAAATAATCTTTCATCTCTGTGTTATTCCTAGTTCGCAAATGGGACTTTTTTGTTGATTTGTAAGAAAACACTATTTTAAGCACTATTAAAAACCCAGTCCAGACTCTCATTCTGCATCATTCCCATTACATCATCTGCATAGTACTCCTTGCGCCCAGCAAGAATTTAAAGCCTCCATATTCCTGACTGGAAATAGCACATAACCCTGGCAGAGCCTTTTATAATTCAATGAAAGACAAGATTGTGCTCTCACAAAATAATTCAACAATTGGGTTTTGGCCACTGAAGCCAGGAGACAAAGAGAGCACTATGCCCTGGCCAGTCATATCAGCTTGCCTCGCATCTTCTTTTGCTGGTGCATTCTGTCCTGCAGCATACGCTTTAAATGGCTGAACCGGTTGGTGCACCTAAGAATAATGAAATGGTAGAAAAGAAATCTGCTCACAGGCTAATATATAGGCATATAGGAAAGTCTAACTGTTGTCTGTGAAGTCACTTCTTATTCCTGCTTCCTGGTGCTCTAAGCCTTATCGCTTATCAGATTATTAACAAGATAAACTCTTCATCACATGGAATTGGAACTCGTTATTTTCTCTCTTTTGTAAGGCAAGAACAAGGCACTTCATTAATTAAGTTATACATGGCAAATTGAAAACTGATAAAAGACAATGTTTTTTCATATGTTACAACGTCAGCCTGTGGAATTCTGACCTGAAAAGTATCAAAGCGGGGAACATAAAATTCAGAAAGCCAACAGACATTTTTCCAAGTATCTAAGAAGACCTCTGAATCCCTGCATATATATAACAATTCATAAGAAGAGACATAACTGTTAGGAATTTTAAACCTCATGGTTTATACTTGAAACTAATCTCAACCCACTGATCAGGAACAGTACTAATAGCTCCACCTTGATGGTGGGCACAATCCCAGGCTCTGGGACTCGACTGCCCACATGGCTGCCCAGCAAGCTCTTCTCCAAAGCCTTCCAGGGCATGGCTCAGCAGTCAGCGCAGGTCAGGGATCATTCCCAACATGCAACCTGAATATCCCAGTTTTTATAACTGTGCATTTGGGACATGGTATGAGCTGGCCTCTGAGGCAGAGATCAGCCCTGGGCACGTCTCATTTACTGGAATGGACGTGGCCAGTGCATGTCTGGGAAAGGGAAAGCAGCCAAGAAAGACAGAGCATGAGGCCCTACCTTGTGTATCTTACATAGGAGCCAGTAGAGCAGTTCCCGCTAGTTTTGATGGTTCAAACACTACATGTAAATCTGGGAGAAACAGGTAGTAGTACACCCTGTTTCTAACATGATAATCAAAATTATCTTTCAGGATACACTTGGAGGTCCGTAACAGTAATAATGTACCAAAAAAATCAGGAAGACCAAAGCTTAATTTTCAAATCTGAGGTTAAGATTAGAAAAGCAGAAGTGAGAATAGTAAATTACTGATTTAGGAAGCATTTACCATTAACACAGGCAGTAACCAGCTACTACTAAACCCAGCAGCAGACTTTTCACTAAAACCAAGACAGCAAAAGCTGATCTTCACTTCCTCATGACACAACTGTATGACACGGTCCTACATCGAGAGAGATTGTGTTATTTATTTTCTCATAAATAAATATATAAACCACAGCATTACTCTTAATACTTTATGTATGGGACATAGATGGACTGGAACTTTACACTGATTTAGGTGTACTGTTCATACGCAGGCAGTCGAGAATTTGGACAGGACGTTTCAGGGAACTGACCTCTTGACTTTGTAAGACTAGCATCCTAACCAGCTCTCAGATGGAATCATCCAAGTATTGATGTGATTGGCATTTGTAATACGCCAAGTCTCCAAAACATTGCGATAGCCCTGGAAAGATCAGAGCTGATACTCGTCACTCTCTCAGAGTGGGATGCTAGCACAATACCGAGACCACTAGAAACTCAGCGTGT
>NW_009260493.1:4328074-4332343 GCF_000687185.1 Egretta garzetta
CCCCCCCCCCCCCCCCCGGCCCCATTTTATGCTGGAATTCAGTAGGTATTTATTTCTGTTGGGTTACCATTGCCATTAAAAGCTCTGACCCCTCTTGATCGCCATGGCACAAATATCCTACCTCCTGACAGCAACTGACTTTATCACATCAGTGACTCCCAGCAGCTTTTGATTGATCTGGGAAATTGAGGGAACCAGCTACAATAGAAGAAAATATGTTCAGAGCCAGGGTGGGGGCCCTGCACTGCCTGTTTCCCCTTAGTTGTTTGGTTTTGTGCCAATGAAAATGGAAGTGGAAACAAACACACTGACTGGGTAAATCTGCCCTGACCCATATGAGTGGAGTTCACACTGTAGACAAAGTTATGGATTTCCCCCAGAGGGAGGGGGTAATGTGAAATTCCTGTGTTACACCCATTGTAACTTAAGAATGAAATAACAGAATTGACTCGCTAGTTTTGGCTTGAGTTGCATTTTTTTTTCCACAAAGTAGCAGAAGTTTGGGACAAAGAGTGGTATTGACAGTTCAGTTTAGATATGCTGGTTAAAAAAGTATTAACTAGTAAGTATACAGGCTAGTATGATAAGCACATAAGCTAACACACATGTCAGGAAAGAGAAGATTATGTTAGGAAAGGGATAGGATGGGAACGGGTGAGTTGTTTGTGAGGTTGCTGTAGCATAATGGTTTCAAACGGAGATCTATGTATCACACTCCATCACCAATCATGCTGGGATTTACAAGAGGAATGGTCATCATGAATGTCATATCTTAGTCCGCTCCAGCAAGAAGTTCTGGCTGCTGGCTCCTAGCTGTTCAGTTGCTGCACCGTTACAAAGAGGATCACATCCTCAGCTGGAGTAAATCCACGGGCGCAGTTAGCTTCAACACAACTATATTGGGCTGTACAAGCTGAGGAGCTGTATGGCTAAATAATTTCTTGGGTATCATTTGTGCAAGCAAGTGTCATGCTTCCCTGGGAGGCTGTTCAAAAAAATGAATGGGAAAACAGCTGACAATCTTTTAGTGAGGTGTGGTTTTGTAGGAATTAGATCCCACCAAACTACACAGACACAGATCAAAACAATGTTGTATCTGGGCACAGGCATTGTCCTTAGTAAAACTCAGTCATACAGATGCATACAAGATATACATTTCCTCTACATATACATGGGACACAGACTAAACAAATTGTCAGGATGAAATTTCTGGGTAACAGAATATTTTATGCAGTGAAAGTAGAAAATATTGCCTCTTCACTGAGTGCTTTACCCAATGAATCCAACACACATCCAATATCCAAAGCAGTTTCCATTTGACCCATGATACATTCAGCATCTTTCATTGGTTATAAGAAGACAGTTCAGTTGCAGAGTTTTCTTTCCCAGGCTGCAATGTTGGAATGCCTTTTCTGGCTACTACTATCAGTATTCAGAATAAGCACCGTTCTTAACTTTTATGAAGGCCTCTAAAAAACGCAAGCTAGGGAGGTTACTGTACTGCTGTCAGTAATATATGGCTCATCTGATATGCAAGAAGAAGCAATCTAAGTCAAAACATTTGTGATTTTTTAACATCACAAAATAATAAAGAGTTTTTCTATTACACACAGAAATACTCTCTTCTACCCCATCACAGAAAATTACTCATGCTTTCACCTTCCAAAGACAGCAACATATTCAGCGTTAATCACTTATTATTCAACCAGTTCTGCCCAGAGCAAACTGAAAAGATGTGCTGAATAATGATATCAGGTATTTTCTTGTACACTGTTAATGGAGAAGTCAGGAGACTGGAAAGGGGTTAGAGCCTCTTTGCTGACTGAAGCTTTCACCTCTCATACTTCATTTAGGGACTTGCTGGAAGCAGCAAAGCTACACAGGTAAAAGTGAGATCAGAAATCACTTCTCAATAGTTTGCATTGCTAAGAACAGAATAATGCTATGTACGATATGGCAAACCAACATCTACTGGAGGGGGAAGTGCATACGTTTTTGACATTTAGCGTTACTTTGACATCTCTGGTGCTAGTTTTTGCTATATATTCTCAAACATGCCATTCGTTACAATTTGAATAATTTCAGTGATACAGCATCTACGACTGCTTTCTTATCATGGTGTTTCTATCAGATGTAAAGATGGAAGGGAATGGCACACACCTAGCTCAAAACAGTAACTCCTTCACTGCTGTATTACTCATTTCCACTCCTGGTTTGTTGGTGTATTTCTCCTTTACATAACAGGAGAACAGAAAACTTTATGAATGCAGACAGCAAAGTCTGGTATTAAACAGTCAAGTGTCTCCCCACTGCTTCCATTAAAGCTTACAATGACTGATCTTTGTGTGACTACACTTGAACCTTTTATTTTTGCCAGCCTGGGCTATGTGATTTATTTTTCTAACCTCCATGCAGTTCTCCAGCAGCTCTAGCCACTGAACTTCCACTGCAATCAATCAAGAATTCTCCCTACACATTCCAGTGCTTTTTTGCAACTCTATCAACTTTTTCTACCAGTTCCCTAGAGAAGACTATTCCATGGATGAATGAGACTTCCAAGTCAGGAATTTGATTGCAATCTGACTACATGTATTTAATTTCTTGAGGACGCACAGCGTGTGCCCCACTTCTCTTTTTGCATTTTCTTTGCAAAGAAGAGTCACTGAAGGCAAGAAAATAAATTCACAATGATCAAATCAGAAATAAGTAACTGATCTAACTTTGTCTTTCTCATGACGGCTTAACACATAAAACCTACAAAATATTCTCTTTAGCAAGTAAACTATGGTAGGTTTGACTAAGTTTGGCTTGAAAGGCTCTCTGTTAGGTTTCAAAATGCTTAGTCTGGTTTTTATTATTTGTCTACTCTACATCTTAATGAACAGGTTTCCAGATATCGATGTGATGTTTTTAATGTCTGCTACAAAGCTAAACTGGTCTCTGTGTTCAGAACATGTATTGCATGTAATTATGCAATACTGGACTGCTTCAACTCTCAGATACCATAAGGATTCAATTTTTCACTGAAAGAGGAATTCTGAAAATAGACTTACAACTTCTTGTTTCCCTAAATCAAAATCAGCAAGTTATTCAGCTTATTATAGGAACAAAAATGCTTTCTTAGACTTAACAGAACTTGCTTCATGTGGAGGAACTTACTCTTATTTTCTGCAATGGTTCTGCAGTCATCAGCATTATTTGGAAACAATATCTAAAACACTTGCCACTTAATGGAAACTGCAGATTTTTTACAATTGACTTGCTCTGTAATTTCTGAAACCAGACCAAGCCAATCAACCAAAGGAAACCTCTTTCATGAATCTGTTATTTACATATAAAGCAGACAGGAAAAAGGTATTTTGTTAGCTCTGGAGACACAGTTTAAAGAGGTTTTAAAAGATTAGGAAGCACAATGACAGGTGCACAGTGTTCCCTGAAATGAGACGGGAAGTGAGTACGAGACAGAATTTTATGGCATCATCCTTCTATAAAACTAAATGGACAAACTGTTCTCTCTTAATAATGACTATACACCAAGATTTACAACCAAGTATTGTACCTTTACTTGACCTTTAACACATTGTACTGCATTAATTGCCTTAAATATTCAATTAACAACAGCCAAGACCTGGGTTGCTCCCATATTCCTTCTGTCTGACATTATTTTCCTAAAATATTAAACTCTGCAGCTGTTTTGTATGCAACAAAGCTTTGAAGTTCAAGCAAGCCAACATGTGTCATCATCTCGAAACTTAACATCCTCACCTTTTAATTTTTCAGCCAATGTTTCTAGCAAAACCCACCCTCAGAGAACACCAATGACAGCAGCGCTCTCCCTTCTTAACACCGTTTCCAACACCACTTCCAACACCATTTGAATATTTCAGCTGTTCTCAAGGAGAGCCTATTCCAAAGCATAGTTAGAAAGATATATTCTTGTTTAGACTTGGAGTCCACTTACCACTTTTCTCTGTCTTTACACCTGTAATACGAACTAATACAAAATTTCATGTTTAAGATCTGCCATCAGTATTGAATATCTAAACAGAATGCCTGGACCCCTCTGAGAATCAAACCCCAGTTTGACTTCAGGTGTACTACTGCTGAAACTTTCAAAGCCCCAAAGACTGAGTCCTTCAAGATAGTAAGTCCTGGGCTTTCCAGTGATGAAGCCTCACTGACATCTAAAATAAAATGGTCTTAATAAAAAGACCAAATATGGAAGAGATGCTAATCAAACTCTAATATTGAACACCTGGCTCTTTGAAG
>NW_009260493.1:4332362-4355444 GCF_000687185.1 Egretta garzetta
AATTACTTTGATTCTGTAAATACTCAAAATATTAAAGTTCACGATACTGTAACTTTTGACCTAGCATTTAAACAAGCAATGGCACAAGCCCAGAGACATAAACATACCACGGTGGAGAGTACATACTTCTCAAAAAGAGGGAAGGGTATTTTTCTACCTGGATGGAGGTTTACTTTGCAGTAACAGTCCATAACAAGAGTTAGAAGCACAAAGTTAAAAGAGAGTATATTTTTTACCCATGACTATAGGTCTGTGTTCATGCAGAGTTAACTGCAAAGTTTGGAGGGAGGAGGCAAGAGAAATATCTCAGTGTCATGACATAGAATGATTAACATAAAAGCAATTTGCCATGTGTGACAATTAATAAAAAAGCAACACAATATAAAGCATATGGCAATTGCTATGGCACACGCCATTATGTTACCAGTATGACCCTTCACAATGCATTAAGTACAGCAGCAAGGTATTTAAATACAATAAATAGAATAAAGCACTGTTCCTGGGGTTCTCTTTTCTTTGCCTAACTACTTCATGTATGCTGTGTAAACTACTAAACAGCAAACTGTAAACTTGGTTCATAAATGAACCCATCAATGACACTTATCTCAGCTTTTAGGACTTATCTCAATGATTATTTCCATGCATTGAAAATTCACTTCAGAGGCTAATGAAGCATATCAGTAAAGTGTTCAAAAGCAGTCTAAGGACACTGGTGTGAACAGTGTCTGTCTCCCACGCCCGCATCCTACCATCCTGTCAAGTACAAAGTTAGGGTGAAGTTTATTCACTGGTGTCCACCCAGACGTTCTAGATATTTTATCAGATGTCCAGATAAACACTTAAAACCAAGAATTCAGGGTAATAAATTTCAAGTTTTGAAGATGAAAATATCTTTAACCATATTAAACAAATAACTTATATAAATTATATCTAATTCTCTTTATTTTAGTTTGAGATTCTATGCTTACTAGAAGCTTTTCTCCTTCCATGGTCTTTTGCCAGGCCATCTAGTTTTAGGCTTCATCCAAAACTTTTAACTCAAAGAAATGTTCTCACTGTTTGCAGTGGGATTTGGATCAAACCCTATAGACTCAAACATGAAAAACTGTAGTTGACCGTAACGGAACCTCAGAGGGTGATCTCACTGCTGGTCATGTACAGTTTCTGAAACAGAAACAAGTGACCTACTTTACTATCTTCACACACAAAATTCAAAAGAAATAAAAAGTTGTTTAAGGTGAACACCTTAAGCGTGGCAATTTTTATATAGAAAACATACTGCCTATGAATGGTTATAATATCTGATCAGAAAATAGCAGGTAGAGTGGAGAAAGTTCTTCTTACTACTTCACAAATCTATTGCGACAGTTTTGAATCATTGCTCAAGGTGGTCCCTACCAGGCATACAGGACGAAGATAAAATCTGCACAAACGAGAAGTAAAAGTAACATGACAAATTGTTCCAGCAATGTTGCCCTAGGTCCTTCTAACATCTATCTGAATGCAGAAGTAATACAAACTGTAAGATAATGAAGCAGATTACAGAACATTTCTGGAGGGAAAGAAAAACATAAATGCAAAGCCTAATCTGGGCAATACATTACCTTCATAGTGTCAGAAAAGGCAAAAAGGGGTCTAAAAACATAGTTAACCACTGTTTGGCAAGTCCTAGCTGTAACGCAGAGCCACAATAGGAAAGCTACAGACACATAAAATAAAGTAAGGCACACCATAACACCACTTTGCTTGCTAAATGATCATATCATTGTCCTTACACAAGGGTGGAACAGAAAAAGGCAGACAAAGCCTGGTGAAAAAACAGTGAGGACTGTATCTGACCCTCCCTTTCTCCTAATAGTATCTCCTTCTGAATATGATATACTGTGTCCTGAGAGCAAAGATAATCCAAAATGTCCATTGGACCACCCTACAGGTAGGAATTAGAAAGAGGCATATGAATGCTGCAACATATAAATTGGAACCCACTGTACAGACCTGCTAAAACACAGCTCGGCATACTTAACAAGTTGGTAAGTGTTCCTTGCCATGCCACGGTGAGATTTTTTTTAGCAGGCATATTTCACTCATGCAAGCAAGAGAAGAATGAGTCATGAATGATTTCATAACAGCTCTGCAGAAATCAGTCCAACATCACGGCTGTGGGAGAACTAAGCTGGACAGGCTGTCAGAGCACTGAGGAACAAGGAGAAAGAGTCCAAAACCATATTTAAGAAGCACAGAGTAAAGAGGATAGAGTCTGTGTAAACAGGAAATAAAGGAAGTCTTGCATTTCACCCTGACCACAGCGTCTAATTGCCATGGATAAGAAAAATTAAACAATTCCTTTCACACTACCTACGTGCATAACCAAGTAGTCATTGTATTCTGCGTGCTGTCATATCGACCTGAATCCACCTTGCTGAAGTCCTGTGACAGCATTATTTCTTCAACACAAGTCAGTGACTAAGCCTAGAATTATGGTAGACTCCCGTGGCGGGAATGGCAGAAGTTTTAGGCAGATCATCTGAGTTTTATTTTGATTCACGACAGATCCACATTGTTAAGACTAGGTCTTTTGTCAAGAGTTCAGTCAATAAAAATTAGTGACTTTATGTTTTCTTTTTTTTCTAGATTTTTCTATCAAGGACTCTCAGCTAGTAGCTCAGCTAGGATAGAGTCAACATAAAGAGCTCCTAGGGAAAGTATTCCTTCTTATTCTAATTGCTCCAGCTGACCCTAGTGCCAAGGTCTGCAAAACAGCTGCTGCCCAAGAGTTGAAGAATTATGGTACCTACTTTCTGAAGAAATGGGCTATTCCAGATCTCCTAGTTCTGATGAAATTGAATCTATTAAATCTATTTTAGTAGCGGTATGGCTGGCACTAGCATCAATCACTGCAAGTTTTTCAGTGAAGGTTACTGGGCAGTGTGTGTGCAAACCCACAGGGAAATCTTCAGTATGGTTCAGGATAGCATCAGTATAGCTCTCCCTCAATGTCCACAGAGAAATTGAGAAATCAATTGAGAAATTTTTTAATACATGCAGGTATTAAATCTAATATGAACCTAATCATAGGTTCAGTCAGCTGATCCAAGCATGGTTACTTGGTGTAGCAAAGAAGTAACTGGAAGATTAAAAACCATGATAGCTGCTAACTGGACCTCTTGAAAATAAGTAGCATAGGAATAACTAGAGAGGAAATCTTACTTCCAACAAAAAAGGAAAAATTAAGAAATCTCCTTCAAAAATGTATTCTTCAAAATAACATCAAATAAGTTACTTCAAGCAAACCAAAACATGTCCTTGTTATTGCCATTAAAACTTTTAGGAAATCTTTTTTAAATATTGAAGTCAGTTCAAAACAATGACTCAAAATAGACTTGAATTTTTAAAGCACTATATTTTCTCCACCATCAAACATTTTAGCTAGAATTTATCCTGTTGTTTTTCTTTAAAATTTATATACTCTCCAGTTTCAACAAACACAATATATTTGGAGAAAAAAAAACCCAACAGCCTGGTTTAGTAACAACTCCATTCCTCATCCAAACAGCTTTCCAGGAATTCTGATATTTTCTTTCCTCTTTGAAGTTTTGTTAAGTGTTATTGTGCAGTAAACTCTGGGGTGAGACAGAGTGCTGGGCATCCATCTGTAGCCTGAAAAGCCTTCAGGTGTGCTAGACAGCTCTCTGGTGACTCTCATGGCTGCAGGGGTTTCTCCATCCAGGCAGTTCCCATCCCCTCTTGTATTCAGTCTCAAGCCTACTCAGCCAGGACAGCCAAAACAGGCTCTGACAGTATACAGTACTAACAGCAATTACAGCATTTTATTAGCATGTGATAATTGAGTCATTATGATCAGGCTGCAACAACTACAAGAAGAAAAATTCTTATAATAGCTCGGATGGTAACTGCTTGCTTATTTTCTTCAGACGGGTCTGGATCAGTTATGAAAATGGCAGAGCACTGCTTGATGTTAGGTGAAATGCCTTCCTTCCAGACGAGGAAGGCCTACAATGCTGAACAAACCCGTTCAGGTACCCACTCGTATCTATGCAATGTTAGGGAAACAAAAAGGTTGATGTAGTCCTGACTGACCTAAATGGTCATGAAACTGTGACCACAACTTCCAGTGTTGAACCACATGCTGCGCTATGTGGTAGTAACGGCAGCAGGCTAAACACTTTTTTGACTCACCTAGTAAATCTGCTTCAGCTTGAACTCTTAGCTAAAATGAAGCATCAGTAGCAATTTTAAGCAGTTTTTAGTTACAGAAATGGCACGGGGTTGTTTGTAAGTAAACAGGCAACTCCTAGATTCATCACCAGGTACGACTTGCCAACATTTGCCAGAAGTGTCTTTTTTCATTTATGACTAGACAGACAATTGCACCTTTTCTTTTCAAACTTCTTGGCTGTTCACGAGTGCTACCTCTGAGGCTGACTACCAACAGAACAAATACAAAATGATAACAGAGACAAAAATATGAACACACTAGCCTAAAACAGCTGATCATGCCAACTCCTCAAATGGGACAAATCAACAAAAATAAACACCACCATGCTTACACTGAAATCTTCTCGGTAGAGTAAGAATGAGCTTATTTTCTTCTCTGTGGATAAAGGGCTGTGATGAAGCAGCTCCAGCAAAGTATAAGGGACAAAGTGGGTAAGTGATACAGGTGTGATGAAGAGCTGTCATGAGAGGTCTGGAAAGCCAACTTTGCAGCACCTACTGCTTTTATCAGTATGAGGCATCACTGCTGCTGCTTGCAGGAGTGGTCCCACCTCCTCTGGCATGAGCCACATGTTCATATCCCTTCCTTAATGGCAGCAAGGCCACCTTAGGCTGTACATAGCAGGACTACAGCTGCTGTTGCCTATAGCAGACTTCTGCTCAAGGCAAAGCTCTGCTCTGCCTGAAGCTGGTACTCCTCCCAGGACTGTGTCTCCAAGACTAACCAAGGTCCCAGTTTAATTTCAAAAGCCAAAGCAGAAGCTGTAGTGGGAAATCACCTTGTTCTGGTTGTAATCCATGATGCTTGGTACAGATGCAATGTGAAACACAAATTATTTCATGGCAGATGACAGTGACAATAAGAAAACAGTAGTTCCAGTGTAGAAATTTCTTAACCTCAAGGTCAAAGTGATGATAAACATTGTAGAGGACCAAGATACTATGGAAGATGGTTATGTTAGAAATGCATTACAGTAATCAGAAGTACATTATTTTCCTCCTTCTTGGCACTTAGAGTGGTAGAATATAACTCTTTAGAATAGAAATGTGGAAAAAACATTCTGGACAAGATACTAGGCAGGTATAGAGACATAATTCTACTGACTTCTTGCCCACGAGACTACCCCTTACACACCGGTAACATTGTTAATTTTAAAAGAATTCTAAGAAGTTCTAGCTATGAATCATGCCCACTATCTTTTTAGATATATCTATTATTTTGTAAAGTGGATTGTATGAAAAGCTACTGTTACAGTTGTCATGCTGATAGCCCAAAAGAATTTAAAAGCCTAATGGTTTAAATACATGACATAATTTGGGTATTCTCATTCACACTATTTTGTCTTCTACTTAAATCTGCTTTAAACCAATTTTGTTATTCCCTACAAATACAAACCTTGCTATTTCATTTACAAGTTACAAGCCTTCCTGTTCTGAGAAAACAATTACTTTCCAGGAAGTAATAGTATCAGAAGTTTCTTGGCATTCAGGTTTACTAAAAAAACAAAACTAGCACAACAGTGTTCTCTTCCACTTAGAACTGACTTCTGCATGGTCTTTCAAACAGAAAGGTATAGAAACCTCTGATCTCTGAACTAGCTGATCTCTGAACTGCCCATCAATAAGAAATAATCTATTCTAGGTATGTGACCATATCTGTTGATACGAGGATGTGCAGAAGTGCTCCATCCTTTTAGAGAGAGGTCGGACTGTTAGTCCCATGACTACCAGATCTTCACTGTGCAGAGTAACAGGTTTGTCTCTACATTTGTGAGATAGAACGTATAGTGTACACAGTAAATTGCAGTTCATCTCGGTTCCTTCTGCATTTTAGTTTATTCCTATCTCTTCTGCATTTCAGAAGAAATCAGAAATTCATGCTTTCTTTTTCCAGTTACGGTTCTTTTCTTCCCTTCATAGTCTCAGGGAGCATTATATGAAAACCAGACATTTGCTTCTTTACTCATGATGGTCAAACTGTGGTCTAGTTATTTGCTGCAACTGAAAACGTTCTGCTAATGTTCACAGTTGTGAGCCGCAAGAGTAGCTCTAGGACAAAATTATAATGAGGAACTACCACTCAAGTGAGCTGCTCAAACCTTTCATTACATTTTAATAAAGTACTAGAGGTACTGCTCAGTCCTTTCCACTGCTTGTCAACATGATCAAACATATCCTATTATTTTCAAGCCCATTTCTGCAAGATGCAGTCTCAGTCTAGAGCACTGGAACAGCAGTGTAATTACAAGTCATACATCCTGAAGATTTGCTAATAATGTTAACACCTGTAAAGGTTGCCAGTAACTGGCAGTCAGGTAAAACTGGTTTACTCCAATTTTATTTTTCTCACTGAGCAGACCAGTGCCTCAGCTACCACGAGGGATCGGTGGTATAATGAATGCTAGAATTAGTGGACACCTGGATAAATAAAATCTATTTGTGAGAGTCAACATGAGTTCTGTAAAGTGACATTTTGTGTTACAAAGTTCTTGGAGTTCTCTGCAGAGTTGTTGTTCTATGTGGGTAAACGTGACCCAGTTGACTTAGTTCACTTGGGATATCCAGAAAGTTTCTGGCAGACTTTTGCCAAAGGCTTTAAAGGAAACTAAGCAGCCATTACATAGTAAGGAAGGTTCTGGCACGGGTAAATAATTGCTTCAGAGGTAGGGGGCATAGGAGAAAATGTGAAGTTGTAAAAAAGCAAGAAAGTCACCAGCAGAGTTCCACAGGGGTCTTTGCTGGGATCCACATTACTTAACATATCCAGAAAGTATCTGGAAAAGCAGTAGAAGAGTAAAAAGTTTGCTGCTCCAGGTAGTAGATACTGTGAAGGCAAGCTGTAAGAAACTGAAAAATGAGTCTCTCATAAGTCAGCGTGAGTAGGCAGCAAACTGACAAATATAATTAAACATAGATAAGTGTGACAGTGCCCTGAGTGCACTAAAAGCCCTTAATTGGCTTTCAGTTCTTGCTGGATATATGCTGTAGGTGTGTTTGTCTCTGGCTGCTCCTGACCCGACTCCCTGGATGGACCCTGGACCTGGTTCATTGCCTCACCCTGCCTGCTAACCCAGCTCAGCCATGGTGGGACTGCACCCAGCCAGCAAGGGCCCTGTCTGTGCTGTGGTTGCCCCAGCTCTCAGATCCTCCCCCATCATGAGCTACCCAACTCCTGCTGCTCCCAGCTAGCTGACAGCCCAGGGCACGTGTGGGTGTCCCAGCCTGGGCTTAAATGAAGCCCTCGAGCCAACAGGCAGAATTTGCCTGGGCGGGAGTCCTGGGTGGGAATAGTCAGGGCAAGTGAGGGAGCAGTCAAGTACTCTTCAGGCTGGGAAAGAGGTGATGTAATGGAGATCTGACAAAGGTCTACAGGTCTGTGGGTGACTGGGAAAAGGGAGAGAGGGAATGTCTTCACTCTGTGAAGGCACTGTCTTCAACTGGTGGCCCCTTGTTATAGAAGCCATTTTCAAAGTAAGGAGAACAAGGTGCTTCTTCATGCAGCGGGAAGTGGACATGTGGCACTCCCTGCCTGAGTGCGGATGTGCGAGTTCAAAGGGAGAGTGGGCAACTAATTGGCAGAAATCCATTGCAGACTACTAAACAGGCAAGCCACACCAGCCTCAGTGAGATTTTCATTCCCAAAATGGAAAGAGTTGAAGACTGGGAGAGTTTTGAGGGGAAGCATCATGTACATAGGCCTTGTTTTAACTCTTCTGTTCCAGGTGCCCATCTAGGAATACCAGGCTGCTTGGAACCCTGGCTTAAAGCAATAACAGACCTACTTCTGTTCCAAGGGCAGATGGGCATCAGCACCTTGTCCATGGTTACAGGAAAATTAAACTATTTGATTGCTTGTAATCCCAAAACTGCCACAGTTATTAAACATTTCTTAATTTCTGGAAGATTCATGTGTCCTACCACTAGCTACATGTCTGGAGGGTAAGAAAAACAACTTCAGTTCTGAAGGAAATCCTTTTTAAACTCTGATGTCTTAAGGATTACAGTCCTTATTCTTTTTGAGGATGTTGGCACCAAAGGCACTAAGGAAGCAGGGGCATGCTTGGCACTGCATGCCAGTTGCAGTCTTTCATCTAGGAGAAGATCTTCACATCAAAGATATCCTATCCTTATCTATATATATTTATTTACTTACTTATTTTATTTATTGCTGAAGAAGTAGGCATCTTTCCACAAAGCTCTGGGCACCCTGCCATTACTTCAGATATACAGAAAGATTTTATGCATTTCGGAGAACCCCACTTCCTAGCAAAATGCTGCCTTCGTTCAAACCTCAGTCCGCACATGACCTACTCCTGCAGACTCCAACATCCCTCAAGTGCCCCTTTAGAAACTACCACTGCAGAAGTAGAAGGCTCAACATCTCTTCTCTAGACAGATATTTTCTTGTCTCTCTTTTGCCAAGTGTAACATTGAACCCCCTGTTCCAAATGCAAAGTAGTTTACTTTCTTATTCCAACAGGACGACACAAATCAATCATCAATAAACTAAGAATTACAGTGCCTTAAAAACAAAAAACCAAAACAACCCCCAAAACCAAAACTGCTGTGCACAGTATTACCCTGGAAAGAATATTGGAGAAGATGGAGAAAGGATATATTTCAAATGTGTAACCAGAATTTCCCTTGAAGTTATGGATGGAATAAAAAAATTGAAGGGGCAGGAGGGGGAAATCTTATAAGTGATAGCAGCATGTAGGAAATACTACAACATAATACCTCTCTCTTCTTTTTTTCCTTTTTCATTATGAAATACTATGTTCTAGTGTTACAAAACCAGGTTGCTATTGTTCTAACTGCTGGTTCACTCAAAGGCCACAATAAATAATTAAATTAAAAGGAAAGTTCTTCTACTCCTAAGCAAATTGCTTCACAGTGAAGTGGCTTGATTACTCCAATCACTGTCAATCTCAGCTTCCTTTAACTATCTCAAAAATACGGTGGAGAACATCCTGATTAAGTAAGAATAATGAAACAAGAAAAACAATTAAATAACATTCTGTTAACAAGACTTTCTGCTCTGCATATGGGTCAAATTAAAATTCTAAGCAAGCATTTCTATATCTAATTATATCTTTATCTGCATATACACCCCACCCCCCCAACATTATAAACCCCTCCCAGAAACAGGCAGTCACCATTAGGATATCACAATCAAGGACTACTGAAGTTAGGAAATGCCAGAGTTAACCTTCCTTTGGCCTTTGTGCATAGATGATTTTAAAAAAATAATCTTCAATTACATAATCACACACTACCATTTTTGCAGGACCTCATTCAGTGCACAGGAAGGACAAATAAGCAACTTTTCAGTATCCTGCTTTACCTCCGTTCTTCGATGTGTGACCCTCAGCCTTACAGCAATTCCAGTCCTCTCCCAAGACAGAATCACTGATTTCCTCATGAGCTCTTCTGTGGTGTTCATTAGTATAACATTTGAATGTTTCTCCAACAGTTATTGATTAAAAACTTACACTTGACTGTGAGGGAAGAAATATTCTTAAATTCACTTTATAGAAGGGTAGTTGGGGAATATCAGGATCGGAAGGATCCTCTGACATTAGGTGTCTAATTTCAGACACACAAGACCTAAATTATTGACGATTTGCAATATTATATAGAGGCTAATATAGTCAAACACAGTTCCTATTCACTTTGACTGCAATTACAGATGCAAATCACTCTATAGCTTTAAATTAGGCACAGAAGATGAGACACATTAAAGACAGCCATGAAATGCATTTGCTCAGCCATCCCTAGCAGACTAGAGTCAGAGACAGCATTCAGTTTTATAGCACAGCCTTCAACTACCCGAGCCATGAGATCTTCTTGCAATCCAATGCCTCATTTAGCGTACATATTCTACCTCCAACCTCACATTAAGCAAAGGCCTTAAAACCCATGTTTGTTTTCAGCCACATAGCATGCCTGCTCTGTACAAAGCTAGAGGCCAATGACAAAAAGCAGGTGACTGTGTAATTAAAACCTGCATCATCACGTGGACGTGAAAATGGAAAATTCCAGAGGCAACCTGAATTCTTCAACTCTGTTCTTTCCAAATTCTTGAATTGCCAGCTTTCCAGCCTTAGTTTTTTTTTTTTTTTTTTTTTTTTTTTTTTTTTTTTGTACTATTTTCTTCCTAACACTTTCTTCTGTTATTTTAAATAAGTCAACCTTTGAAAACTGACATTGCCTGACAATCAAAGGAAACCTGCCCCACTGGTTCATGCTTTTGTTTCCACCACATAGGTCTCCAACATTTCAACCAAAGTAGTAAGTGCCGATTCTAGATTATCATTCTCTATTTCGGTTTGCTAGCTGAATCCCAATCTTTTCCTCACTTCCATATAAGACAGGAAATTATGAGAAAAATAAAAAAAAAAAATGTAAATGTCTTTCTTTCTTTCAGAATTAGTAGGAATGGAGGGTTCTGTTACTTTAAAGCAGACATTTAATAGCATGTGAAATTTCAGAAATAAGCGCACTGTGTCATAATCAGAAAAGATAAATTACAGGGAAATGGCAATATCTGTATGTAATTGGGAGCCTGGATATTCACTCAAACCTCTCATCTTGCCGCTGATAAAAAGGTGCTCACAACAAAAAACATTATTTATTTAAGTCTCATTTAGGTATATCTTTCCATGACCAAAGCAGCCCATACTCAAGAACATAATTTACTTGAAGTGTGGACAAAGAGTCTATGCTATTGGGCCAGACTTATAAATCTGTCAGTGCTCATAGACAGTACAGGAGATCCACCTGTCCTATCCAAATATACACGTTAACGTGTTTCTGTATGGATATTTGTCCTTAAATTGTTCCAAAAGTTTAGCTGAACATTTTCTTGTCTTAAAGTTTAAGTTGCATCACAAACATATAATGCTTTATTGACATGTTTATCAGCAATTTTTATGACGTATAATTTATATTAATTGTATTTTTAAAGTAGTGCCAAAGAACAAGTCGAGTAACTTTATTTATGGTAGTACACAAGCACAGGGTAATGGTCAACCCTACATCCAGATAATGTCCAGTGAGATATGATGATGCTAACTAGTATTAGTTTACTTATGAACAGTCATGCTACATGGAGAAGAATAATCAACTATCACCATTATTACTATTCAACATTTATATTATAACTTTAAGGGGTCAACCCTCATGGAGTTGCATTGTAACTTTAAAAAAAGAGCAGATGAACTGCTAATCTTACTGAAAACTCCATATGTGTAATACACACCATAACCCCAAGTAAGGTCCACATGGGAACATATTCACTAGATCAGTGTTTAGACTGGGCCTATTGGTCTTCAGAGTTTTTCATACTTGTTGCCAAATGGGTAAGTATGGCCCAACAATGGTATCTCATGGTGCAGATTACCTCCTTGCATTTCAGGTAACTGGTTCTTGAATGTATAGACTACCTTGGCCATACAAAGTCTACTTGCATTGCATTTGATTATCATGATATTTGTTACCATCAGTATTCGTATACATACTTCTAAGTTTACACTCCAACACCAGAAGTTTTATGAGAAATTTTATAAAAGGACTAATGGGGATTGTTTATGAGAACTATTGTGAGAGCCAATATAAAAATCTGAGCTACAAACATGAAGACAATTAAATTATGACAAACTATGAAGAACAAATTACAAGTACCACAGAAGAGCTGCTTGGCAAGAAAAGAAAAACGTTTCTGTTAATTTTCACCAACTTCTATCAAGTAATTTACATTTGTGACTCACAACATTCATGTTCTGATGACCAGATTCTGGTTTAAGACCTTTTTGTTTTTAAAATATGCAAGATTATTTTCCATACTGCTGTCATTATATCACTCCTTGCAATGAATTCTGCAAAGGGAAGCTAATAGAAATTGAATGTGAAATACCATTAATTGCTAAAATACCAGATTCTACTTTTTTTTTTTTTTGGTCATTGTAGTTTGGCTTGATCCCTGCTAATAGAAGCAGCTTCTTCAGATTTTCACATATTTCAAGTGAATAAACACAGTAGCTGATTAAGATAAGAAGCATTGCAGACCTCACCCTAAAGATTAAAACTCTCACCAGGCTGAGCTGTCTCCTCACTAGAAACACGCACACTGCAGTAAAATATAAGGAAAGCTCAAAAAACCTTTCGTGCCGCTATATTCAAAAGCAATTAATTTAAAATGGAAAAAGAAAGCTCTTCTCTGTGTGTTAGGATTAAAAAACAGGCAGATTATAGATGGATAGGTAGGTAGAAACAAGAGTGGATATCTGGATTCTTATGATATTTTAACTGGCTCTGCCATCCCCAAGAGGATGCAGTAAACCTAGCTGAAAAGAGGGTGATACAGTAAAAATGCTGTCTTCTCCTCGGTTCAGTTTTTGGGAGTGCCGAGAATGCTCATTTCCCACTGAATCTCTGGGAATCTGAGGTGCTCCAAACTCCCGCAAAAGGTACCGTGTCCTCCATAAAGCACGAATGGTTCTGGAAGAAAAAGTCTTTCAGTATCAGTCCTTCCAGGAGGACAGTTTGTGCATTCGAGTTTTTTTGCTGGAGCTCAAGTCAATTCTTAAGTACCAAGCCAGGATTCACATGACATGGGGATTACACAGACAAAAAGCAGAATACAAATCCCTCTTCCATTTCAAGCATTACTGGGTGAGATCACAGTAATCTGCAGACAAAAAAACCACAAGTTACAACATATAATTGTTGCCAAGTGTACACAGCAACTCTTCCTTCGTTCTTCAAGCCTTTGTCCTTTCTGAGCACTGAACAGCAAAGCTGCAGCACCATGCAAGTTAAATCTTTTTAAGGCATGGGGCAGAACTTTGGCTTCCTCTGACACAACAACATAGTTTGGCCAAGACACCAGCTTCCAAAAGGTTTCTATTTGGACATCTGGGGAGGGATTTTCCAAAGTGCTCAACAGTGATGCATCTCAGCTCTTATTCAAGGGGGCAGTAAATCTTGCACTGACTTTGGTGGGACCAAAGTAAATCAATGTTATGCAATCCAGTTAAAACGGAGAAACCACTAGACTATATATAGCTGAACATTTACTGAAGAGTTTCCTTATATCTTATTCCAAAAGCTGTGCAAAACTATTTCAAGGTTAAAGCAGATCTGCCTCAATTTCACCAATTCTAAGCATAAAAAAAAGCAAATGGCGTGCTTGCTATAAATTTATTTTATTATTTTTTTCAATCATGTTATTAGGAAGTTATTTTTCTTTGCTTTCTTGAAAAAAAATCTCCTTTTTTTAAAGAAAATTAGTTTATTTTAGAAATAGGAAAATATGGTGAAAGTTTAAAATTAACATAATTTTCTCATTCAAATTCAGAATATTTATTACATCAGAAAACTGATTAAAATGATAAGGCGAGATAAATATTTTGAAAACAATAGCTCTGAAAACTGGACTCTTCTCAGCTACATTTCTGATATCTGATACATTCCATTGTTGTGATGCGCTATTCAGAAAAGATTTATGCAGCCAAGCCCAAGAAAATAGTCAATTTTTTCCCTAAGATCTTGAGTTCAGCTATCGATTATATAATTGAATTGCCAGTCATTTAATTCTGATATGCTAAAAAAGACATAGAACAACTTCAGATACTTTTGTTGAGGGTAGAAGTCAAAAGAGTCGGTAACTACAGGAGTTGCCTGAAAGAGAATACTTGTATCGTGTACATCAGCACTGCTGACATCGGGGGGGGAAGACAACCACTGAAAACTAAAGACAACTGACTAAGCCAGGCATATATTATTTGCAGGTAACTTCTAAGTTACTAGTATTTGGCGAGGGATTTAGAAACCACTCATTCGGTATTACACACGTGAAAAATATGTGCTGATTTTATTAGAGGGAGGGAGTGTATAGAGAGAGAGATGTTTGCCTTTTTAATCCTCAGTACTATCTTCTGATTGCCACATGCCACCAGAGGAAGAAATTTATCATTAAACCAATGCTACTTCTACCATTTTTACTTTCACTGAGACTTGGAAAGGTTAAATGCAATTCATTGGTAAAAGCAGCGAAATAACCACTTAACAGAAGATTAATTCCCCATGCGCAGAGAGGGAAGCCCTGACTGGTGGTATTGTTGCTATACCACGTCTTTGCTGGTTCCAGTGCCACGATTTTAGCAGAAGCGTACCCAATTCAAAACAAGATCAAAATACCGGACGTCATGGAAACAATATACTGCCACAATCTGACAGGCCAAAGAAAAAAGCCTACATTTTATAAACTAGTTGCATAATAAACTGTAACGAGAGCAGCTGGTACACACGGCACATTCAATGTACCAGGCTTGCACATGGAAGGGAGGGGGGTCACTGTTTTTGTAGTTACATTTCCTTTAAATATTTTTATCAGTCAAACAATATTTTGTTTTTTAAAAAACTCACTTCTAACTCATTGTAGGAACAATGCCTTTGTTCAACACCAGCATTTCGCCCTTTTATTTTTGTATGTATAATACAGATATGTTTTCTTGAAATATAACAATTCTCTAAACCAAAGTTAAAATCCAAGACGAGTTAAACGCAACTTGGGCAAGTTTTTACCCAAAATGTTGGATAGGTGGACACCCATACCCAGTATGAAATCTCTCAGATACTTTAGATTTCAATAGAAAAGACACGATGTTGCATATGTTCAATGACTTAGCAGGCAAGGTGATTTCAGCATTCCCTGTATGCTTCCAGTTTCTGTAAAGTACAGTATGGAATTGGAAAACATTTAGACACAGAATTAGAAGAAAAAACAGTAAAAGTCTTAAGATTTAAACTCACTTATAGGCCTTTCCTGGAAATTCAAGACAATGAGAAAACCTCACAGCACAAAACAAAAATCACTGAGGACTGGGACTTGTACAAATGCCTCTGTGATAACTTCAACCATGAGGTCTTTTTCTCCACCTAAAAAGCAAGTTCTGATAAAAAAATGACTTCAGCTTCATAGTATGGATTTGTCACTGCACGGCTCTTAATGAGAAGAGCTGTGAGAAGCCAGAGCATGCATCTGAACAAAACAAACTCTGTTCAAGATAGGGAGTTGCAGTTTTCTGTCCGACACCCATTAAGCAGCATATTCATGAGGGAAAAAGCTGGAATCGGAAAAACTCTGATCGCATTGTATCATTTCAAAAATTAGGTTAGCTGTGTGACAGTCTTTTCATGGATCTACCCTGTGTTCTGCAAGAGCTGACTCTTGCAGATATTTATCCCTGAAAAAAAGCAGTTGTTTTACAATGTACTGGAAGACAGATGGACTTCTTTGGGGATATTGAGAAAAAAGGCAGTTTCAAGAATGGGAAATAACATTCTGTCACTCTTTAGAAGAGCAAAATATTTTCCAACACACACTTTCTCAGCCTACAAGAACTTTCAAAAAAATACATTCTCTGAAAATACGCCATGCTGACACTTTTATAGAATATTAAGTATCTTACATCCTTACTGATATAGATCTAGTTTTGGAGTATTAAACAATCCAAGTTACCACCGTGGTGGCCTCTCTTTCCAAGAGTGTCTACTTGCTAATGCTGGAATTTAGAGAAAACAGTAAATAACGGAAAAGACATTCAGAAATTACCAAGGGGAAAATTCACAGAATGGGAATTGGTGAGCATGTTTGGGGGCAGAAATCCTGAGGACAATTAGCAAAATTGTTTCCAACTAACAAGTTGAGAACAGTCAACATGCTGCTAAAGCTGCTGTTATCCCAGACACGAGGGTAAAAATGACAGCATGAATGATGAGGAAAAAAAAAAGGAGTACGAGCTCATAGTGGTACCAAAAAAATATGACTGGAGTTGGGTTTAGAGTGGAAAGTGGCTTTATTCTTCAAGAGAAGGCCGATAAAAATCAATTAGTGTGAATGATACCTGGCGGCCAGACTACATAAGCAGAACTCTTAACTATGAATTATGCACTTAATTTTCCTGTACTGCAACAAGAGTTAGAGCTTAGTCTGTCATTTACAGGAATTGAGCAGACCAGCGGGCACTGAAGCCAGACAAAACAAGAGGTGTTTCTGGAAGCCCTGCCTTCCCTTGATATGAGTGCCTACATTATCATATTTAGGGCAGGAAAAGTAGCTTTGGTTCAGTGTATCACAGTAAGAGATGTACTTCTCTCATATAACTTATTATTACACTAATATTTTAGTTAACTCTGTAGAAAATGTTTACAGTCTATAGCTGAAATACTGTAGTTTCCTCTCATGGGATGAGAGGAAGAAATTCTGAAACGGTACAGGTGAATTATTTAATCAGAGGTATTTTTATATACAATATCAACAAGGTATGTAATTTTCCGGGTAGGCCTTCTTATTTCTTAGTACCTTACTAAACTGTAGTTAAAAATCCTTCTTTTTTTTTTTTTTTTTTCAAATTCAATTAAAATAAAAGTCACGTGTGTTTTTCTTCATTTTAATATTGTCCATACATAACACATGGGGTAAGGTTATCTATCTCAGACATCTCTGTGCTGTGGTTGTAATAAAAATGCGAATTTTAAACATTTCCTTTATCAGACAGTGATAACCGAGGCCCCGATTGATTGAACATTACATGTTACACCTTATGCAAATCACTTAAGCAATCCCATTAAGCAAGCAAATCCAATATTCTAGCAAAACAATCATGGCCATAACAATATGCATCCAAAATCTGCAAGATCAGCCCTTATTAACTGACAAGTGCTGACTTCACAGTGGTAATCACTCACTTCTCAAAGGTCCACTGGTATATGAAATAAACCATTTTAATTACTCGGTATTAATTGTAATACGTACTAAAATGCATGTCACGTGATTGCTAGACTTATACGTAAGGAACTTTTAACTGGAAAATTGTTCTGTTCCTAGTTAAGACCTTCCCTTCATGATGCAACATTTCTTACATTACTAATCCACAAGAGAAAAAAGTGACATTCGCCAAGACTTCAGTCTTTTAATGGGACAGAAAGTAATTTTGTTCCAAAATGTTCTTTCACTTTGTTGAGAGCAACTGACAAATACCATGAAGAATTAATTTCTTTACATAATAACCTCTATCAGAGGCAGCCTTTTACAAAAGCACAGTCCAGTTGGGCACAAGTCATTTGGGGCTATTGATGGATATACCACTGAGCTAGATACTTTTATAATCCGTCGTCACAGACTATATCGACAAACTGACAAATTATCATTTGTCTATGTTTTTCATTTTTAACAATGAACAGAAAAAATGAGGCAAAAATAAATTATCAATGGATTATAAAATCTACACTTCATAAAGATAGGTCCTTCAGTGAAAGGTATATTCTTTCTTTAAAGGTACATTCTTTAGAGAGAGGTACATTATTTAGCCTATCTTCTAATAAAGGGGTGCAGAGGCCCTGTAAGATGAGTTCCTAGTCTGCTTTGAATTTCTGTGATGTTTCAGGATATTCCAGTCAGGTTTGGCTACAGGTGCGTATCAGAGGAAGGGGGGGAAAAAAAAAAAATCACTCTGTTTTTAATGCAATATTGTTATGGTTAATGCAATGAGATCCAAACACTTTAGGGAAAAGTATTATCAGCTCCATCAAAAAATTATAGCTAAAAAAGTAAACAGAGGTAATGAGAGGCAGCTTCCTGTGAAATTCATTCCAACAGTGATTTACTTTTACATTAATGAACTGTCAACTAAAGGAAATACAAGAAAGCCAACTAGTAACTTTTTCTCTGCAAGATTTATACGAACAGAAATTTGATTTGTTTTGCTTAAACTACATTAAAATACAAAAGACGACTGATGGAGAAAGGGAAAAGAATAAAAATACTTTGGAGCTATTCATTAAATACCCAGATTCCTTCTGACTAATCTCTCAATTACACATGATGTATTTATGCCTGTGTAAGGAAGGAGACTACCAGACTGAATATTTTTTTTCTAACTTGTTGGGTTTTCTGAGGTTGTCCAGAACTTTCAAAAACATGAATTTCCATACCTGAGCCAGGGACAGCACTCTCAGTCACATTTACCCTGCTCAGCAATATACGCATGCTCGTTTACACCCCAGGGTCAGCACAGGAGAAGTTTCATAAAGCACCAGTAATAATGTTATAAAATCATCCCCTGCCTCCCCGCCGTACGTGAGGATTGCGCTGACTGACTGGGTTGATGTCTTGGCACTTTGGTTCTTGCTGCACACATGGTAAGAGAGAGGAAGATAAGGGAATGTGCTGACAACCATTTCATCATTCGCTCGGTGATAGGATCTTTGGCCCTTGTCTAGGGGAGGCAGTTTCAGATCTGTGGTGAAAAAACACATTTCCTGACTTGGGCCGTTCAAGATAAAACCCAATCCCTTTTCACATACGGCGATGCGACTAACTTGCTGCTAGCGTGGGGGGCATCAGCAATACCTCCCACCATCCCCCCTTCCCATCTCTCATGAGGTTCCTGAGCCCACAGGGTGACTCTGAAACTCGCCCGTTAACAAGGGAGGACTTGAATCCCTCCTTTACCTGCACAGGCCGTGTGAAGGAGGGTGACTGAGAGAGATGACCGTATAGTGGAGACTGCTATCAGCCATGCGGGTGAAGGACCTACTTTCAGTGTTATTCTTTTTTCTCATCTCTCTTTCTTGATGAATTAAAACTAGCACAACTTTTTTTGCTTTGAATCACCACTAAAAAAAATGAAATTAAAATTTCAGGCACTGTAATAGAATTGAAACTTAGTCTTCGGTGAGCTCCTGGGGATTGACTAGAGCCCTTTGAGGGCATGCAAATGCGACTACGGAGACCAATGCACTTTACTGACAGATGAACAAAAGGACAAATGCTCACTCTGGCATTAGCTACAGTAATTCTAGTAATTCTGTGATAACATTAGGATGGGGCATAATGCAGAAATACTGTAGTAAGATTGTAGATGTACTCATAGCTTTATTAAAATAAGTATTTTCCACATCCTGAATAAAACTAAATATGGTTGCATAGCAGTCAAAATTTAAAACAGCTATTGACTCTTATGTATCTGTTGATGACAGAAGAGGGTAAAAATTTTTATGAGGATGTTGCAATCTCCTCAAAATGTGCAAGTATTCAAAACCTTCTAAGTCCAGTAATGACAAGACACTCGAAATCTAGATTGGAAAGTGATTATGCAAACCAGAATCTGCTTTTAAGGTCACTGAAAAAATGCCAGTTCTGCTCCTGGTTTACCACAGAGAGCACAGTCAAAACCAAGAGATAGTACATACCGAATACTGAAACATTAGACGTTTTGCTATGAGAGCAGAAAAGCCAAAAAACAAGGGGGGACTAAACTGAGCACTTTTTGTGAAGTTACATACACCTGAAGCAAATGATTTTTATTTTCCATACTGAACTGCTGCTTCCTTATGTCAGGTAAAAATGAGGCCATTGCAACAGGAGAAACACCAACACAATCTCGTAGGCACAGCAAAAGCACTGTCATATTCCAAGAAGTGCACTATCCAGTGGATATCCTCATTTCCCAGATTTTGAACCAAAACAGATTCTATAGGACAAAGATTAAGTAAGCACTATAGAAATCAGGAAAGTCTGGAAATCAGCTAATGTATTTCTCAGCCCCAAGGAAAGAGAACTATAGATTTAAACCATTTCTGGCAGACATTATGATACATTCCCAAGGACTGAGATTCCCCAGTCTTCCCTGGCAATCTATTCCACTGCTATCTCTACCTTTTGGTGAGATGTCCTCCCCTCATTTATCTTGCTGTAATTTAAGCCCATTCTTTTTTCCCTTTCAACTGCCCAGAAAGATCAATCTATCCCTTCCCATAGAAGCACTCTCTTTAAATATTCTCAGTTCTTATGCATTCCCCTTTCTGCCTACTCTAGACCAAAACCTCTTAGTTCCTTCTGCCTGCCATCATTAGTTATATGTTTCAGAAGTCTGTTCACTCATTTTGTTCTTTTTTTGGCTCTCTGAAACCAATGAAATGTACGTACATATGAGAACTTAGGAATGCCCAAATCGCAGATAAAAGTGTATTTAACTAATTCTGTTTAAGACACCACCATTCTAACATCTCAGCTTCCCTAGAGTCCTTTCACTGGAAGACAGGCAAGCTGTTTAGAAGGGAGACAAGGCATACGCTCGTTGTTACAGACAGAGAAACTGAGGCATAGCTAAATGACTCACTCAGGGCCATCAGGGACATCTACCCCAGGCAGGAGCAGAAACCTGTCCAGTTGCTTGCTGAGCTGCTCTGCAACTTCACCCCACATCACAACACATGATCTGAAGCCGGTACACCAAAACGGTTACAGCTGCTGAGATTTTAACTAAAGTACATGCTATATTTTTATAATTTATTTTTTATTTTTACAATTTCTTCCTCTTTGAAGTGTCAGAGTCCACCCATTGATTCCTCTGAGGTACCAGACCTATATTTTGGGATTTACACTCCACTGTTGCACCTGCTTGTCAGCACCTTACTGATCAAGTTGTGGCTAAACATTCTTTTCACAGACCATCCTGCTCTTGTTCTAAGTTTTCTGCTCTGTAATCCTTCTCCTAAGCTTTGTTTCTGAAAGCAGGCCAAGTCCTGTTGTTCTTGTCAAGTTAAACTATAAAATTATTACTTTTGCATTTTTTCCATGTCACAGCATGACTGATATTTTTATCCTTATGAATAGCTCCTTAAATAATCCATAAAACGTGTACCTGATGACCTTAATCCCTTGCTTATATGCAACCTCCTCTAGGCAAAGCTTAATAAACCCCAATAGCTTTCTAAGCTTACAGCTCACTAGCGAAGCTGGATGAATGTCAGGTTTTATGAGATTTCTACAGTAACTTCAGTAAAGCTTAAGCTGCCAGAGAGATTTCAAATCTTTTCCAGTCGAAGCAAGAAAGAAAAAGCCCCCAGGGGCACGCATTTGAGAAGTAAAAGAGTCAGGTTCAGGTCTTTGCTCTGATTCCCACCAGAGACCTGGTTCTGAGCCTCCTACACACCAAACTGGTGCCTGCAAAAGGAGCATGGACAGTAGCTCTAAGAGAGGAGACTGAACTAGTTAGAATGCTTTGGCTGCTTTTATCAATCCAATGGCACCTACCACTAAATTGCTGAAGTAGTTAGCCAGGGCTGTATGTGATTTGGTAGAAGTGTATCCTGGACTGTGGCATACGGCTTTTGACCCATCTACTTGCTCAGTACCAGGGATTAGCTGAAGGCACCGATGAGCTTGCCGGTGGCTTTCTCTGTCATCACAGCACACTGGCTAGGACTTACTCTTGCTGTGTCACTTGCACTTCCAATAACCAGGAATTAGCATAGACTAATGGTCTTTGGATCTTACTGTTCTAGACACCAGGTAAGAGCCCACAGCAGCTGTAAATTAGAGCAATTTATGCTGAGGATGGCAGCTGCATGGCCCAGGATAATACATGGCCCTGGAACACAGGGACTCAAAGGCCATCCATCAGCCAGCGGAGCCACGGGTGAGACTCTGGTCCGACGTACATTTCTGGCTACACAATTTAATGGAAATGAAAAACAGCGAAGCTGGAAACTGATACTGCACAGCTCCTGCATTGTTTTTTCTCTAAATAAAAAGTTCGGGTTTTAAAAACAAAAACAAACAAGCCTGCACTTTTTATTTAGAGAAAAAACAATTTCAAAGAAGCTAGAAACTTTTTCTATATATAAACCATCTTTTTTCCAATGGCAAGTCTGTAACAGCAAAACTACCCATCCGATACGGAATTCACTGAGCTCTACCAGCTGCTCCAAAATTTTCATATGCTCCAGAATAAACTCCAGAGTTTTTTTTCCAGTAAAGCAGCTGAAGCTGCTAAAATATTTTGCACTCTAGTGGTTGGGAAAAGACATTTAGTAAATGAAATCTCTCATTCACATGTTTAAAGAAAACAGTCAGAATGTGTTACGTTACTCTCTACTCAAGTGTCACTATGGACCAAAATGATGTTAAGTTTAAACTGATCTTCACAGTGTATGATTACCTTATGTACATATAGCTTGCTGAGGAGTGTTTCTGTTATTTGAACGATAAAAGTGTTTAAAAATAATAAGCAGGCTACAGTTATTTGAGAGCTTTGAACTAGAGTGAACGGTTGTTGAATACATAGTCTACAGGCACAAACAGTGCTGTGGGAAATGGAAGAACCACATGATTACTTGCAGTATTCCAACAGCCAGAAGAAATTCAAAAGAGAGGTAGGTATTAACAGGGCAAAAGCAAAGGAAGGGCAAAATGATAGAATTCCAAGAACAAAGTCAAAGAAAAAAATAATAACAATTAATAACAGCAAAATGATAAAAAACCAGCAAAAACTCATCAGTAGCAGAAAATATGACCCAACATATAAAATCACAACTAATAATTATAACGCATCTTTTTCATCAAAATATTATATTGTATGTAATTCAGCCATACATAATCATAACCCTTAGTCATCAAAACTTTGGCTCCTAGACCATTTATTTAAGTGAGAAGATAATTTGCTGACTTACCTGCTTGCTGCGTGCATATTATATATGTGGTAAACAAGCAGAGACAGTGCTGCAGCTTCCATTTCCAGTGATAGCACCACATTTCACTTACATGAGACATCCTGTAGAAAACAAACAAGCAAGAATTCAGAGAGCTTTACAACAAGCCAAGAAAATAAGAAAATACTGGGTTTAGTCAAACTAGTAACTAGCAGTAAATAAAGTAGCGCTTGAAAATTATGGATGGCCCTAGAGTTACTTAGGCAGAGGCAAGAGTCTCTACACTTGCTAAAAAGTGTCAGAAATGATGTTGCCTGGTCATTAGAGGACAACAAAGTGGAAGAG
>NW_009260493.1:4355468-4360439 GCF_000687185.1 Egretta garzetta
AGCGGTCAGTGCTGGGTGTGGGTGCAGAGCAGATGGGTGTGGGTGGTATTTCAGGAAAAGAAACAAGCAGCCCATATGGTGACAGTCTGAAAGAGTTAAGGCACAGTGGTTTTTTTGGAGATTGCAAAGTTTTACTTTACCTATTTACATATACAAATACATTTATGCTGTTTATATATATATATATGATATATACATATTTGTTATTAACTACATATGGATGGTATGTGAGAATTTGCCTCCGCCCTTAACCAGCCTTTCCATATTTTTCAGTGCTAATATTTTGATAGCTACAATATTTTTTGCTGACAACTTTAATGAAAACTTTCATTGCAAAAATCTAGGGGCTTATCTGTGCTGCCAGTGAAGTCAGGGACATATTTATTATTTAATAAAACAAATCCAATTATATAAAAATCTTTATCAGTTATAGCTTGAAGTTGAAGCTTCCTTTGCCTTAAAGCATACAGGACATTTAATGGCTAAACCAAAGTGTTTCCTTCACAGTGGGCAGAAGAGGAAGCAAGAAAGAGTCTTAATAACTTGGGTCAGACTTTTAACCATGTATCCAAAATGAATGCTGCTCCACTACATTCCTGTATCATTTTATTCAACAAGTTAGCAACAAGCAAAATCAAGTAACAAGTAATGAAACACAACACGCATTATTTTGACCAAATCCTTCCCCTCCTATTTGGCAATGATAACTGGCTTTTGTTTAGTAAGATATTATCTACTTATACTGGGAGAAAGCCTGTAACAGAATACCCAAAATATTTCACAAGTCCATTCCCAGTAACAGTATGCAAAGAAGAACCACAGATGAATAGTCATGAAGAAACACCGAGGAATACAAATGCCTTCCAGGTTAGTGCATATTAAATACAGAAAACAAAAAAAGAAAGGCATTTGGATTGGCCACCAGTATGATTTATTGGGATGGAAATGTGAAAGAGGTAAGTGAAAGAAAGTAGAGTCCATACTCAGAAGCAAGAAAAATTAAATTTTCCTAAACTCAGGAAAAAAAGTCTTCCTCCTACTCCACAGACATCACTTGTGAACCTGCCAGCGAAACCTGGGGGCAAATGTAAATCCTTTCCCAGTATCAGCTTCTGTTTCTTCCCCAAATGGAGTTGTGTAATGTAGACAAGCCAAATGCAATGCAGCAAGATAAACCATTGTAAAGGAACAACTAACGTTCCAGTTCTAAAAGCAGCAGTTCATCAAACCACCTCCATGGGCGAGTTGCCAATGGGCCCAGGTAAATGGCGTTTCAACAGACTGCTGCAATCAGTTCAGCTTCCCTTCAGTGCAGTGTTACATAGTGCAAGTATCTGATTACAAAAGAAGTCCAGTTCTTTAAGGGTAGTTGTATCAAATTAGGAATTTGAAGCCGATTTATTTTTCTGAGACATTGTAAAGTCAAACTTAACAAGTGTTGAAGACAAGCACAGAAAACACTGGGCTCTGAAATACAAGAATCTCATTGATGAGGCCAGACACACAAAGTAACCAGATTATCAAACAATAGAATTATTGTCCTTCAACTTAATGACCCCAAAATCCCTTCTAAAATCTCAGACAACAGAATGCTGAGGTTTGGGAACAGTTACTGTTCAATGTATATAATTCATACATCCATAATGCCCTTAATATTCATTTAGAAAACTGAACAGAAGTCCTTTTAAGACATGAAAATAGTTACATGCACATGCAAACACACATAGCATGCATATATATACTCACAGAGTGGTGAAATGGAAATGTGGAGGATAACAACATGACACACCAGAGATACAGAAGAGTATTGCTGTTTCTACAGAAGAAAGAGTTTGCAGCTACTGATGAGACACATGCAAGCCTGCTGCATAACGTTCCAATGCAAACCAGTAGAAGTGGCTGCATCACTGGTTCTGTTTCTTGGTTTCTTTTGAGCAAGCACAGTTAAAGTTACCGGACTAAGAAACAGTCCCAACCAATTATTTATTAATTCAGAAGAAAGCTGTGTTGGTTTGCATTGCACTGATGCATTTTCTGTGTGTTACAGCAATCATCACTTTTGATGTCTCTGGGAACTCAGCTGAAGTTTTTGCTCGTTTAGTAGCTGAAGAATCCAAGACACACTTCGAGATAGCCAAGGAAAAATAACATGACAAGTTTCTGCTGCCTAGGTCTGGAGTGAATCTACCCAGTCATGTTGCCTTTAGGCCTTTCTTAAAGAACCTGAGATTCTGCGTTAGTCTGAGAGTGCTATTTAATGTGGCCAATTTCTATTTGTTAATGTTTACTTGCATTGCAGTAACACTTACAAGCCACGGTGTTAGTTTACAGTCTGTTTCCTCATCCTCACTCTTGTAAAAAGCACAAGTCAGGAAAGATTTCAAGAACACGGATAATCAACAACAGAGCAGAGCATAAGTAAGTGCAAACAAGGCAGAAAGGAGTAACTATAAAGATTTTTCTCCAGAGAAGAAGGCTAGATAATTACACAATTGCTATAAAAAATATACAATTCTCCACCAAAACAAACAAATATGTAAAACAACAGCAAACCTGTCTCCTCTGCTTACATTCTCTACTGCTGA
The DNA here is from genome assembly GCF_000687185.1 of Egretta garzetta. Taxonomy (NCBI): domain Eukaryota; kingdom Metazoa; phylum Chordata; class Aves; order Pelecaniformes; family Ardeidae; genus Egretta; species Egretta garzetta. The sequence goes on from NW_009260493.1 coordinate 4,358,054, forward strand.
AGGACAAACCAATTTTCTTTACACCACATCATCTGGGTTGCCAAGAAAGAAAGGTTTATCAAACTCAGACAAGAACGACCACAGAAGCAGCACGGTACCAAACCACTCCACTAATGCAGGCATCATGAGTCAGGTCTGCTTCTTTGGGAGAGGACTTTTAAGATCTGTGTTACAAAGCATAGCCTCTAGCTGAGTGCTAGAAATGAGTGAGGAAATCGGTTGTTTACATGTTCTTGAGATCTGGCACAGACAAAAAGCCAAAATTCAGACTGCTCACAACCTTACACTGCGATGTGTGCAACACCCCTGTTCACACAAGGAGTTGTCAGGGATGGGAGTCAAGCTAACGCGTTGCCAACAAAAAGGCTTCTTCCATACCAGAATCCATCCCTGATATTCTTATAACGTGATCTCCCAACTGGCAGGCAATTACAAGGAGCCAGAGCAACTGGTAAATACTTCCCAGGCATTAGGAAAAAAAAAAAAAAACCAACAGCTTAGTTGCAGATATTATTCACCTGTTGATATCCACTACATTTATATTTATTTTAAACTTCATTTTCTTGATTATTAGAGTTAATTAACATCTAGAAATGTATCCAAACAGCATATAAATAATTCAACAAAAAAATTAGCAAAAAATTCTGGGCGACTTTGTAGCTTATCAAGGGGTGATATGGTCCCCTGCTACAACAGCTCTGACTTGATGGCCCAAGAGACCCCTTTGGCCTCATGTTCCTATTTCAAATAGTATTAAAAGGATGTGTTCTGTCATTTAATATTTATCAATAGCACAGACAATGGATATCAGCACAGCAACGTAATAAAACACACCAAGAGTTTAAGTAAGCACAGCAGTCCGTAACAAAGATCTCAGAACATGCATATTATTTCAGTCTTTAACCCTGTATACGCTCAAATTGCTGAACACTTCATTGTGCTTTTTCTTCTCTATTTTGTTTCAATTTAAATGAAAAAGCCCTGTTCTGTCCGCAGCTGGTATCTCACTAGCAGGTCTGAACAAGTCATTCTAGACTGTCAAACGCAGAACCAAAACAACATTTTACTCAATATATTTGGGGACTACTAGGGCACCTATGGTAGAAGCACATCCATTGCAGTTGGATGTAGTCTCACAACAGCAAACCCTCTTAATGTTTTTTGGGGTCTGTCCCATCATCGTGTGTCCCCCCCCTTTCCCCCCCCTCAAACAAAAAAGTAGAAAAATTAGAAAGTGCCCTTCTATGGAGTCTTGTAGAAGAACTACTATTTTTGTTATGGACTGGCATTACTCCCTTGTAGACGCTGTGTGACACGACCAGCTATTCACTCTAGCTACCAATTCACTACAGTCCAGTCCACAGCTAATTCACTTCCTATAACACAGGAAGACAATGATCTTATTCACAATTCATTCCAGAAGAGCAAAATGGACATGTAATTTATCTAAACCATAAATGGATGGTAACTTGACATAGATGTAGCAAGACTCCCACCACTTGCATCTCAAACTACTAAACCTTTTACCCTACCTACATGCCAGCAGCCAGCTAATGCAACATCACCACCTCTGAGGGAGTATGCAGTGCGGCAAGAAAATATACACAAAACGTGAATAATCCTGGAGCACTTCATTTGTATACTGTATGGTCTCAAAACATGCCATACACGTTTGGATACACCATCTTCCTTGTTCAAAGCTTCGGCAAAGTTCCCTGGAGTAGGATGTGAATTCTGCCCCAGGCAGACTGACACGACTCTCTTTGGTCTTTGACATGTCTAAAGCTATTAAGGAAAAATGTTGCTGACACTTTAAATTGAAAGAAAGATAACATCAATTTCACAATTTTTTTCTCATATAGGTTGTAAACAAAAAGATTTTAAGCTTAATCACTCTTAAGCGGAACTACAAGTGAAAGGTGATTACAACTCACAGTTTAGTTCCTACAGGTTAACAGAGGAGTCGGCTTCAATTTTGAAACCCTTGCTTTAAACTGTAGTACACGAATGTCCTGAAAGATTACTTACACAACGCCACCTAAAACTCTCATTCTGTTAAGCATTACTTGTTCCTAATTATTCTTACAGACAACCTGGAAAACACCCTCACGCCCTTTGAAAGAGATTAAAAAACCCCTAAGACGCTGCCTATTAATTTGAACAGCGCCGGCTGTCTCAGATGCACCTTCGTCCCTTGGCTTTCCTTTCAAAATGAACTTTTCCCACTTGCAGGCAGCTAAATGCGCTGGCTGTTTGCAACTCTGTTTGCACTGCAGCACTAGGTCTTTAGGAACTCCTTCTCATTTCTGCCTTAACTGCACCGTGCGCTGCCAGAGAACATTCCCTTTCCCCTTTCCCCCGCCTCCCTCCGGGTCCGGCCGCGGGT